>NW_023596818.1:3789480-3819107 GCF_011947565.3 Pollicipes pollicipes
AACTGAAGGTTAAACGTCATGTATGAATATCATATATATTAAAGGAGGTGAGTATGTGTTTTCTGTTGCTGTATGCATCTTTACGTAGTTTTGAACAGGTGTTTGCTTCTTTGCAATCAGGTTGCTTATCTATCTATGCATCCATTTATCTTTCGACAGTAGGCGTGCCAGCCTCTCAGCCGCCGATAGCTCTGGCAAATGCGGCCATCTCAACAACATTAATGACCTAAGCCCCTCCCAAACCCTGCCCTGCTTTCTGTAATCCAGGTCTGACCATGACTGGCGTGGTGGCGGCGGCGGAACCGGTCCCCTCGCGCCCGTAGACCGGCCTGTTGGCGGCTTTTTCTGCCCATTCAGGTTTGCCAGGGAACGTCGGGGGATCCCCGGTGGCCTGCGCACCGGGCGCTGACCGCCGCGTGACCACGAGCGTGACGGGAGCACCGCCGGAGCCGCCATGGCCGCGCAGATGTACCAGGCTTCCGTGACGGCGGCCACTCCTGCAAAGGAGTAAACAAGCTGCAATGGCGTTTTGACTTTAGAATGCGGTGTTTGCTGTTGCCAGCTGCACGCTATGATCGCTTTTTTCAGAGCTAAAGAGTGGGGCGGGCGGTGAAAGAGAGGGAGGGGATGGTCAGGAGAGAGTCGGAGCGACAGAGGGCGAGAGGCAAGACTTCTTTCTCCGTTTGTGTACGTAAACATGCAAAGAGAGAGGAGAAAATGAGCAGTTGCTTTTTTTGATTTGTTCATTTGTTCATTTCATTTTTGTTCATTTGTTCATTTGTTCATTGTTCATTTCTTATAGCATGGTGCTCTATGGGCGAATTGATTTCAACATAAGACGTCCATGAAGCATTCGATAAAATTCGAAATTTGCAGTCAGCAGGTGATACGGAATATAAGGTCCTGGAAATTATTTTTTAACATTTCGTCATGTCATATAAGCTTTTGTGCCGCAGAAAGCGTTGTGTTACATATTTTTGTGACCTTGGTAAATGCCTCAATGAACATGAATAGCGGTAGAAGAGAAATGTGGACGATTTCAAAGCCACCATGTGGTTTTTATTTGGTGTTGTACGATGTATCTACTTAAGGACAGCAAACACCATATAAGAGACTGACGTCGGTTCTTCTATGACGTCATGAAATTGTGGCAGTTGTGACGCAGTCGAATCACGTTTGCTTATGTACAGTACTGAGGAGTCATCCCATGACTCCTCAGTACTGTACTGAGGAGTCATGGGATGATAATGAACTGAGGAGTCATCCCATGACTTGAAACATCCAGCGTTTCTTATTACGTCAGTCCAAATCCATCAGTCGCTGCATGCAATTTTAAAAGAAATGGCCTGTAGTACATTAAAATGAGATATAGAGTTGTAATCTTTGGTACATTTCAACAATGCAACATTTAATTTCCACCTTCTTCCTTCTCACGTGTTGATGTAACTGTCATAGCAACGTTCAAGATCTACTTTGACGCATAAACGATTTCATTTTTTCAGGCACTTTGACAGCTCCTCTCTAATCAACATCACTGGCGTTAGCCAGACAATGCATGTATTAGACACCGACGTGCCACTTTATCCACATTTAATGTATTAGACCAAAGTCAAGGTGAAACGAAAAAACAACGTCTTGCAACAGCTTTGTACTTGCGGGCTAATGGCGGACCAGCGTTGTAGCACAGCTCAGTATCGCGGGCTGGATCATTAGCTGGGCTGGGCAGGCCGGACTGCAGTCTGGTGTTTGGGGGAAAGTTGCGTCTCTAGTGCCGACCCCGCCGGTCGGTCACGTGACTCGCCACCGCCGGCTCCGGGAGGACCCCCGCCCGCTGACCTAGGGTCACGCACCGGCCGACCGCAATAGGTCCCAGCGTGCCAGACGTTCGTCCAGCCTTACAGTACATCACTGCCGCCTTTTTAGGAGTTCCATGTTTCTAACGGATTTCTTCGTGCATTTATGATCCGCAAGCTTGCTGTACAGTGTGGGCTTGAAGATAAATGCGCCTTTCTTCCCCTGATCAAGTTTTGTGGCTTTCTCATCACGATTTCATGTGTTATGACGGATCTACAAAAAGCTTGGATTGGAAGGATTTATGTCAGCTTGAGTCAATGCGCAGTCTATAAGTGAAAAGCCGTCTGACACGCTGTCATACCAAAACCGGGACGAATTTCCTTGGGATCCCCCTGTGGAAAATATCAATGTCTGAAAATGTGTCGAACTGCGCTCAAATGCGCCGTCGAACAACTGCGAAGGCGTAACACGAAGCGTAACTCGATCAAACCTACTCCGGTTACTGTGCGACGTCGACCTACACCAATCCAACGCGCATGGCCGAACACCGAAATGCGCCGGATTCAGCAATCGACCGAGCTCGTGAAGGTGGATGTAATGCATTCAGCACTATCAGGCCACGTACCGCGCTGCCTTACACGGCCGGGTCGGCTGGCCCCACACCAGACACGTCGCCTGATCAACGGTGGGACCACATCAATCGACAAGTCTCAACCGCAGCGAGGTATTGGCAATATCAGCGTTCGCTCACAGACAATGGAAGCTGGATGAGATAAACTGGCTGTTGAGTGGACAACAATGGGACATGTTGCGCATATCGGAGATTTGGCTTGCATTAAACATTCTCAACAGCTGTTTGACCTTTCTCGGATACTGTATAGAAAGAACTGACCGCACGGCACGTCGCGGCGGCGGAGCTGCCAGCCTAAATCGGGTGGAAATACGAAGCGAACGGTTGAAACTGCAGGAGAACGGGCCGCTGGAAACGCTACGACTGGCGACAGCGTGGCGTGGTGCATCACCGGGGAATGTCGGCGTGGTATATCATCCACCTGACAGCCCGATAGCTGCGAGCCTGGACCAATTACAGGACCAGCTCCGTGATGCGCTCTGCTTGTTCAAACCGGCGCTTCTTCTGGGGGACATGAACATGAACGTCTTGACACCAAACACTCAGCGCGTCCAGCACTTCCTCAACTTGACCAGCGACCTGAACATCACGCAATTGGTGGATGAGCCCACTCACCTTCTACCTACGCCCACGGCACTTGACCACGTGATCGCTAATCAGCTCGACCCACCACCAACGGTCACCGTCCTACCTGATACCATCATTGATCATCAGCCCACCACAATCACCGCGGAAATGGGCAGGGTGAGACAGCCAGCCCAGAAACGCACCACGCGTGGCTGGCACCGGGCCGACTGGGACGCCATCTGCCTGAACCGCTGATTGGGCGGAATTCCACGACGCCGATGATAGGAACATGATGGTAAAAATATTCATGAAAACAACGATAATTTATGGAACGACGTCATGGATCACAACTGAAGAGCAAACCCTGTTCGCATGAAGCGTGCGAGTTGTCCCTGGCTGTATGACAACGCGTAGCTCCGAGCTCTTTTTTACCGACTGGGATACAGCAGGGGACACCTGGCTAGCTCCGAGCATCCCAGAGGCTCACACGGACTTCACACGGCTTCGGAACAGCGTTATGTGTGCTGTCATCGCTGCCAGACGTGGCTTCCTCTCTAGTGTGATGACTTCTGGTGGCCAGTTTGGCGTGCTTTCAGACGATTCGCCATGACGCCATCATCCAAGCGAGAAGATCGGTTAGAAGGGAAACCGGCTCTTGCTGACGAGTTTAACCATCATTTTGCGACGGTTGGGTCTGAATTGCCGCCACACTGACAGGGAGCACCGGGCAGTTACCCGAACTTCCAACTGCCTGTACGACCTCCTCCACTTTAGGCCCGCTACTTTCCCTGAACTATCTGTGTCTATCCGGGAAGTGAGCAGCTGGAGAGCAATGGGCGTGGGCGACGTACCGATGATAGCATAGCGCCGATGCTTCCATGTGATTGGTCCGCATCTCCTGTGGACCATCAACTGCTCCCTCGCAACTCAGGTATTCCCCGGCGCGTGGAAAATTGATTGCACGGTACCCGTCCTGGAGTCAGGTGAACCAACTGTACTTATTAACAAGAGATCCATATGGTGACTTTAAGGCTTAATGGCCCTATCTAAAATTCATGAAAACGTCGCTGGCAGCCAGCTGGACGCGTATCTCCATAGCGATAGCATGCTCTGCCCAGTTCAACATGCCTACCAACAAGGCCACTGTACTGAGGACGAGCTGCTGGACGCCGTCGGAGAGCTGCTGAAATACATTGACAGCGGAGAGATGTCTTCGCTGATAGCTGTCGTCCCATCTAAGGCTTTCGACGGCGTTGATCAAGTTCTGCTTATAGCAAAACTTCAGGGGGACAGTGTGAGCCCCGATTAGTTCACGAGTTACTTACGTGGTCAGAGGCAGGTGGTGGGCGGATGACTACCGGTAACACCCGGAGTTCCCCAGGGCTTCATAGTTAGTCCGCTATTATTTACGCTATTCATTAATGACTTGCCCAGTCACCTTTCATATGGGCGCCTCATCTCATATGCAGATGACACTCAGCTATTACAGCACGCTTCTCCTAACAAGCATAGCCTGGAAGCACTAAAACGTCATCTGGAAATATCCATTTGCGAACTTCAGGCTTGTTTCTGCGCAAACGCACTAAAAATGAACGGGTACAAAACCGGCTTTGTTCTGATAGGTTCAAAGCATAATTTTGCGACAAAAAACTGTGATTTTCACTTGACGATAGACGAAGGGGCTACCTCACCCTCCCGGCACATCAAATTTCTCGGTGTGACTGTAGACTCGCCGCTTTCGTGAGAGAACCATGTCATCAAAGTCGTGCGAAAATGCAACGGAATTCTCATCCCGCTGTACCACTTCAGGCGTTAACTATGCAACTGCTGTTCTCAAAATCACTATCGAAGCCTACGTTTTCCCGCATATATCTTACTGTCTATGCGCATTGGGTGGAACGATTAAGTGTCAGGTGCAGAGATGTCAAAAAGTTGGATATTTTGCTGTCAGGATTATCTGTGGCATGAAACGCAGCTGGTTATAACACCGACTCTGGAATCTCTAGGCTGTCTCCCCGGATCGATGACTTGGTGAAAGAAAGGGACGCGCTGAAAGTATTCAAAGCCCTAAGATGCAAATAATGGCCCCCAGCTGTCCAATCTTTTTTCAAGCCATGTTCCTCTCTTTCACTGAGGGAAACGCGCTCCTCCATGTCAATGTCTCCCCACCTGCCCAGGTACCGATTGGAGCCCACCAGGCAAGCCTTTCCTTATGGTGCCGCGGCAACTTGGAACCGCCTGCCTCCGACCACCACTATTTTCTTTTATCTCTGAGTGATCCAAGATTCGCATTTCAAAGCACAAATGTTTGGTCGTGTGCTTTAGTTTTGAGCCGATGCTGGTTACCTGTGTGAATGTACGCCACATGCACGCCGTGCGCGATTTTTACATGTCAATGCGGATTCCATGTATTTTCAAATTATTTTCATTTATATTTGCGTGTGTACACTGTATTTGGCATATTCCGCTTTTAATCAAGCACAATCATCGGATTCACCGATGACTTCGTACACATTTTATAACATCGTATTGTATGGATAGTATTTGGTCGTCCCGTACTTTGTCGTATCGGATTGTACAGTACCAGATGTTATAAGCTTTTTCGTAGTCTCGTATTTTACAGCAGTTTCATAGCCTCGTCTTTATAGTGTTTTGCTGTGATGAATCGTAACAAGTGAGTGAGTGCTGTAACGAACCAAACCTAGCATGTGGCGTAACGAGCAGAAGATGATGGCTCTTTGATGGCTTTCGAGCAAAAAATGCAACTGAATACCTCATTCAGCGTTGCCCTGTTTGACCAGCTGTCAACTGAAATTTTCATGTCAGTCGTGCCAAACAATGCCTTTGTTTTGGCACTCGTACCCAGTGCTGCAACTTTCCGGCGGCATTTTTTTCTCCTACGTAAAGCAGCGACAAACAGCATGCTAGCCGCCGACAAACAGATAGTAGCTATTAAACCTGGTGGAAAATTACACTCTATTTTGCACGAACTTCCTTGATATCCGGCTGGGCCCAAAAACACTGGCGCGATGAAGTTAAATTAAAATATGCATACCGTCGAACTGTGCGGATGCAGTAATTTTTCTCGGTGATACCGCAGAGGCATCTATTGGGAAACTAGTAACAACTGTGGTTCTTAACATGTGCGCTTGGCGAAGCCTGTGAGAGAAGCGTGAATTTGCACTTGATTAGCACGAAGTGATCGGAGATTTCTGTGATCTCGATGGGGAGTAATTGTGAAAGCCTTCGTCCTCAATGATGATCAGATGCATGATGAATGCCTGTCTCAGCTATGAAAGCAATAATTAGGCAGCTGACTGAGAATTGCAACAGTTATTTTAGGCGGTATGTTTTCAGCTTCTTGTATCCACACATGGGAGTGAGACCTCGCCTTCATTTGCAAAGGCGTAGCTTCGCAAAGTGATGTGGGGGTGGAACGGTGAGAAACAAATCTTTTCCAACTGTGCTAACAGACCGTGTTGTTCAGATCATGCCCACTTTCTTCTAAAGTTGCGGGAGAAGTGGTCTAGAGCCTGAGATCGGCGGTGGGAGGGCGAAACCCCGGTCAATCAACTGAATAGACACTTCTCTAGTTCTGCTGTGGTTCCAGTTGAAGTTCTAATGGTTCTACACCGCTGATCATCTCCATCTTGTGGCGTCCACGCTGGTCATCCTGAGTATCGAAATCCGGGGATCGCCTCTCTTGTTGGTGGGAACATGTCCCTATACCAATTAATCGCATAGAGACATGATTATTCAGTCCGGACCGGTTTCTTTCCATCTTGCTTGGTCCCGGATGGGCTCATTGCGCTCTATCCAGCGCCGTCCGGTTTCTGTCCGTCTCGCCCGGTGGTGTCCGACATCATCTGATCCCGTGCGGTTTGGTTCGATCACTTCCAAACCCATTTAGTCCCATCCGGCTCGTCAGGTACGTCCGGTGTCTCCGGTGCCGTCTGGTCCCGTCTTGTCTCGAAAAATCTCATCCGGTTCCATTCGGCACCATTCGATAGCGCCCGATCCCACTCGGCTCTGTTCAGCTCCTTCTTATCTCTCCCGCTGTCGTCCGGTCCCGTCCGGTCCCGCTCGGCTCTGTTCAGCTCCTTCTTATCCCTCCCGCTGTCATCCGGTCCCGTCCGGTCCTGCTCGGCTCTGTTCAGCTCCTTCTTATCCCGCCTGCCGTCGTCCGGTCCCGTCCGGTCCTGCTCGGCTCCGTTCAGCTCCTTTTTATCCCGCTTGCTGTCGTCCGGTTCCGTCCGGCCCTGTGCGGAGCTATTGCCAGGCTGGCGGCGATTTTGATTTTGTGAGGTCACAATCACTGATGATGTGTGTACACTTCATTTTTGTTTAATTATCTGCTCATTCGGACCACAGATTTGGCAAGCTGGCCGCTCGACATCTGTGAGGTAAAACGTGCTTGCCGCCATGATGATGCGCATGGAGAGAAATGAAGGAATGGGAAATGTTCAAAAATGTGCAGCGTATCTGTTGATATCAATATTGTTTGGGCTTCATCCAAGATTCTGATGGTTAAGACTTTGTTAGGAAGTGCGAGACCTGCGCCGGCGATACCCAACCAACACCCCACGGCGCGGCACTCAGAGGCCTGGGGATAGATGGCGCCACTTATCGGACGGTGGCGCCCTCGTCAGACAGCGAGCCAAAGGTCGAAAAACATGCTGGACTTTCTCCCAACTGGCCTGTTCGGGCCCGCAGCCTGTCTCCCCAGCCCATTCAAGAAAACAGGCTCTTAAGATTAACTTCTGAGCATTTTTAGAGCTGTTTTCTATACACATTACTCAAAAGCTGTATTCCTACAAATTCAAGGTACCACAAACGCTGTGTTTCGGGGCGCGCTTAACTACTGAGATTTCTTCTACGTGAAAGAAGCAGTTGTAACGGTGCATGCCCTTTCTAATCTGGGATGAGTTCGTTTCGTAAACAGGAGTTGGACACCGAAAACACCACAGGCGATAGGTTCACTGATATTTATGCTGCTTTGCTACCTACTGCAAATGTCATACACAGCCCATGATGCGTGCAAAGCTGGGGCGTGTTGTAAATACAGCTAGCTAAAGAAAAACGGAGTTCCCTTACAGCAATAACATACATTTTTGACCTCGAAGACAATAATGAATCTTCCCAAAAATTGGTTACTCACCAGTTTATGACGTCCATGCCTTTCATCTTCCATCCTTCACCAAAACTGCAATTTCCATCAAAACACGGCTGGAGCCATGTTTGTTGACTGTGGGCCTTTTGAGGTTTTTTCCGCATACCCTCGAAGAGACACCCGTCATATCCACACTCCACTTCTTGGCGCAATGGATATGACAACCTGGGCTCATGCGTCTGGGCCTTCCACGAGCACGACGCGCGGCTGAGAAAGCCTGTTCCTTATCGTCAATCAACAAACAAGCGCGGTTGGAAAAGATCTTCCATCTTGCAATCTGATGCCCCTCCCAAACGCTCCGACTTCCCGGCAAAGCCCGCCGCACAATGGCACGCACACCTCACACGTGCGCGCACACGGAGTTTTAGCATGAGCGCATTGTGAGTGAGAGCTAAGGGTTGCGGGAGACGCTATGACGAGACCAATTGCCATATTTTACGCTTTTCATCTAGTTGTGTGCAGCATCGTGACAACAATAAGTCTTTGTTCCTTGTGTAGACAATAACGACTTGTTGGACACTTTTATAGCCTTTTCGTTTGTCAAAGGTCATTTGTGTTAAGCTGACATCATAAGATGTGATATCGTGGCATTACTCTCTCCGAAAAAAGGAAATCGTGGGCACAATTCGTATGGGTAGCAATCCATTCAAGCACCATTGAAATTCGACCATTTGGCTTTAAGCCCCTTGCAACCCCTGCTACTGCCCCGTACGCGCGTCTCCGGTCCCGTTCCCTTACAGCCTTCACCATGCCGAGGGGAGGGGACAGAGGGGGAGCGGGGCAGGGGCGGCGGAACGTGCGCGGGGACCGGACCGTCCGGCTGTTTCCGCAGGGGAGAGGACAGAGGGGGAGCGGGGCAGGGGCGGCGGAACGTGCGCGGGGACCGGACCGTCCGGCTGTTTCCGCAGGGGAGAGGACAGAGGGGGAGCGGGGCAGGGGCGGCGGAACGTGCGCGGGGACTGGACCGTCCGGCTGTTTCCGCAGGGGAGAGGACAGAGGGGGGAGCGGGGCAGGGGCGGCGGAACGTGCGCGGGGACTGGACCGTCCGGCTGTTTCCGCAGGGGAGAGGAGGAACGCATGCGGAAAGGCGCGGGCACGGGCATGGGAATGCACTGGGCGATCGGGTCGGGGCGCTCCGTCCCCATGTTAGCCAAGGGGCTGAGGGCTCCGCCAGGGCCGCGGGGAGGAGAAAGCGCTTTTTCAACACGCTCCTCTGTCTCCTTGGACTTTTTGCGGCGTCCCAAAATGGCTCCAACTGGTGTTGCCAGGTAAACAAGTTTTTCGACCTCCGCAGCGGGCGCCCGGCGCGATCTGCGTTCACGTCTTACGGTCTTCTCGGCCGGCGCTCTCTGGCGACTCAGCCTGACCGGCCTGTCCGACGACCAAGTCCATTGTCGCCCGTCCTGTAACGTCGAGGACCGAATCTCCATGCGGACCGAACATTCCGCCCCCAGCGGCTCACAAGGCCTGGCGCACACTACGTCGGAAGAGAACGGGCTGTGTCCTGGCCTCTCCCGAGGCGTTGTACACCGACGGAAAGACCCAGTTACCGCTGTGCGTAACATAAGCGTAGACGTCCCAGGCTGCCCAAACTGATCCCAGTTCATGTCGTGAGTTACGCCTGTTCATGTCGTTATGCTTGGGTCAAATTAGAGACAACAAGAACAGTCGACCGTCGCTTAGTTAAAAAATGAACGAAACCGTGTGCTCGAGTCGCACCACCACAAAAAAAACGTTCATCTGCATAAGAGCAGGACTGACCCCCTCTCAGTTCTGGTCATAGCCAAGCCGTACTGCTCGGCCGTGCTCCGCGCTTATCACTCTTCGCAGCCACTACCATTGCTGCACGACTCGTCCCTCGTTAAACGAGCAGCCGGATACCAATCTACAAAGGGATTTATCAGTCTGGCTGAAGTTTTGAGAGCTGAATCAAGCAGCAAATTAAAGAGGAAAATAAACGTAATTGTTAGCAGCACCCGCGCTGTGAGCTAGACATGGTTTGGCTACGAATTTTGCCGTTGCTAATGAACGGAAAAATTAGGGAAACGAGGAGCAGGCAAGCCGATGAGCCGCCAGTAGACTAACGTTCAAGCCAAAAAACTTGTCTTGGAATGCGGGCGCGGCCCGTACGCCGGGCCCAGTCGCGACGCATGGCCGGTGGCGGCCGTAATGGAACAATCTGAACCCTAATGGCCGCCTCCAACGGCTCAACCAAGATAGCCCCGGCGTAGGCTGATGAACAGGGCGTCGCACGGAAGCGTATGACACCAGCCTCGATCACCATGTCCAGCCACGCCGGGCGCGAGTGTTCCGTCGCCGCCGGATCAAATCACATCTGGCCTTGCATTAACGTCACATGATTCAAACGCAGCTTGTCTTCGGTGTTTCCAGTCGTTCACACATAGCCACATGTCAGCCTACCGGGCCAGACTTTCCCTCGCCACCCTCTTTACAGCCGCAGCCGGGTCCAGCTCCAGAACCGCGTGACGTATCGCCACCCCCACCCCCCACCTCATTCTTTAACAGGGATCACACCTCTCGCTCCGAAACGCCGTGCCAGACTTTTGAGGGTTGCATGACCCCCGTGCTCCCCCCCCCCCCCCTTCACCAATTACGCAGGAGGGAAAAGTTTGCCGTACGCCGCGCCCGCCCGGTGGGGAGGGGTCAAGGGACATCTTCGCAGCGTACAGCAGTCCATGGTCCGGTAAGGAGAGGGGACGATGGCCCGTGGACTCACGTCGTGCGTGTTGCCGTCTGCGTCTGGTTGATCGCAGAGCCAGCGATCATCGCTAGGTGATCAGCGTCAGGGCCGTCCCGCTTCCCTGGGGCTCCTGCTGGACTTCTCCACCTCCCTCTCCTTAGGTTAGACTCTTTTCACCATGGTATATTTTTCGTGCTTTCTTCTGCGCCGGGTCAGCTCTCTTCTAGGCCCACCCTCGTTTTTCCGCATGGTCCAATTATTTGGCCGGAACGTTCCCTCCGTCCAATGTGTTGCGGGTCCAGCCTGCCCTCCTTCGAGGGCTCGGTTCCCAATTTGCACCGGGCCCAGACCTGGGGCGTCGCATCGCCGGCGGCGCTGCAAGGCCCGCCCGCTCTTGCCGCGGGCGGGTTCTGCGCGTCCCCCTCTGACTCAGTTCCCGCTTGGCGCCGCCGCGGCGGGACCTCGGGAGAAGGGGAGGGGGAGGAGAGGGTATGAGGCAGCCACGCTGTTTTGATCTTGGACCGCCGATGGGGTGCCGCGCGTCCATCCATCTTGTCTGACCGACCGGTGACAGATGTCCCCTTTTGGGGTGGCGGTCCGAAACGGAAAAACACGCCGTTGCCCTGTCAAGCTCCGCAGGGGTGGCCGATTACTGCGCCGGGTCAGCTTCAGGTGCGGCTCTTATGCCGCCGACCGGCTCAGGGTTCCCTGAACAGCAGGGCTTCAGGCGCCCCTGCTGTCGCGGGGCGATAAGACGCGTGTTTTCGCGGGTCTGCGTTGACTTCTCAGACTCCTTTTTTGCCCAATGGTCCTGTTTTGTTCGGATGGGAGCTCCTGGCCACGGCCGGCTCGCTTGCTGCCCCACGCCCCGTCGGGTAGCTTCACGGATTTCAGCCTGAGCGTGTTTTGCCAAAAATTGGTCACCGAAAGGGGTATTCTCTGTTTTGTTTTTAGCGTTTCACATGTGCTCATTATATCCCAAACGAATAGGGTGGGTGGACTCCACGACAAAGACTACGTCCTTCCCATGTTTTTCACACAGTTTTCGTGAAAAAAACACCTGCGGGACGCTAAAAACAAAACAGAGAATACTACTTTGAGCAACCTTTTTTTGGACAAAGCACACTCAGGCTGAAATCCAGGGAGGCACTGACCACATTCCCTTTTAGAGCTCAAAGTCATCTACAGAGCACAAAACCATCCAGGTAGGAAAATAAGTAAATCCATTCATAAAAAGTCGGCATCCAGACATTAGCATACAGGGCTCATTATGTCCGATTATGCGAGTGTGAATAGGGTTTTGGTGTGTGATGTGTGCTAATTTAAAGTTGTCTGCTTGCATAATTGATGCCTGGTGCGTAATGCATGATGCCTGTTTCATATAAATTGCTTACATGCATTAGTGATGCATAATGGAGGATGCCTGCCTGCTTTAAGCTGCTTACATGCACGAATGATGTGTGATACATGATACCTGTTTACTTAAATTCGTTTGCATGTGCGTGTGTTTTTCGCATATCTTAGCTCTTCGTTGGATTAACACTGCATCGTAGTAATGAACGGCAACTACTCCCTGCATAATCCCCCGTGTGCTATTGACCTACAAAAACTGTGACTTGCTGTTAAAAGCCCTGACAAATTGTCGATCTGGATATCCTGAGATGGAATTCGTCCACCCTCTGACGCGGTGGCCCTCTGACCCGGGCAGTGGCCCCTGATCGAGACAGTGACCTTTCTTGGCGCAAAAAGATCCCTCATGGTTGCAGGCAGTTAAATAACTGGCGCAGATGCTTAATTTCGGCTTAGCGGACCCTGGCTGAAATATGGTGGATGCACGGGGGGTGCAGCAGGAGGGTAGCGCGCCATAGTTGGCGGTTAACCACCCCCTCGGCGGGCGTTGGGGCAAGAGTATGTTTTTGCCCCCACAATTTGTGGTAGACCTTTTTCCCAAACTAAAGGCATCGTAGCTACCCTTAGTTCACCAAAGCTCAGATCAAAGAAGCACCATAAACGAGCTACAGATAAATAATTCGGGGTCAGAAGACCTTCTTCTAGATCAAGAAGCCCATCTCCTAGATCATAATGCCACCTTTACGACAAGTTAGTCCACGTTCCAGATAAGCAGGCCCATTTTTCCAGGGAAGCCTCTTTACTGGCTTGAGAGACCCCGTTACAAACAAGGAGGGCCTTGTTTCTGGTTACGAAGTACCCTCTACATGTATTCAGAAAGCCCCTTTCATGCCTTAAATTGTCACGGTTCCGGGTCGGAATGTTCCGTTTTTGGACAGCGGGGGCCCTCACTGGTTAATCAGTAGGCCCCTTTCCGGATTTTTGGATTGCTGATGTTTACTTACTTGGATATGATACATATAGCAAGTTTATAAGAGGGCACCCGCCCTCGACGCCCTTTCCCTTCAATACCACACTGCACATGAGGTCCTCTTGTGAGGACACCTGATTTTGCCCAGGAGACACCTGGAAAACTCTGCCCCTCCCAACTCAAAATCCGCGGCACCGACGCCTCTGGGTAGAGGCCCCCATTCGGCACCGGGTACCCTGGCTGACAAAGCCAGGGCGTCATTGCCGACACTAATCGTGAGTTCTCACGGCTGTTTTCATTGTCAGAGGGTCCCAACTAACGCAAGAGGTCCTCTGGCATCGGCGCCCGTCCCTGCCCCTTTTCAGCAGATGTTGTGGGACCGGCACTATGGGCCGGATCCTTGATTTGACCTACAGCCATACTCTCAGGCCCACCCATCGCGTGCTTGATCAGTGGTCCCGAGCGCCCCTTCGGGCCCCATTCAGGCTCCTTCGATCACTGCCCCTGGCCCACCCGGGACCCCTTGCCATCACTGGATGCCTGTTAGGTAGGGACTGTGCGACCCCGACCGGCAACGGAGGCTTCTTATGGACTCAGTGGCTGCCAATGTAAATCACGGGTTCCGGCATTGCCCCTGCTTAATAAATGGGTCCTCAGGCCGAGGCCAACACGGAGCAGACCGGGTGTCAATTTTTGTAAATAATGCAGTGGGCGAACCGAAGGCTCGACAACCTACCCCCCCCCCCTCCACCATTTATTCTCACCGGAATCAGGCCATCTTACTTTGGTGAGACGCAATATAAGTTTTTAGTCTTTGTATAATTTATAAAAGTCCTTAATTTAAGCAGAATAGAAGTCATGCCGGGTTGGATCCAGGGAGCAGGTACTAGGCGCACGCGTCTCTTCTGATCGGCACGTGAAAGCGCCCCTTTAGAGGCCACCTTAGGACGCCGATGACGCTCTTCTATGGCGTTCATGGGAGGCGGCACGTATTTCGGTTGTGGAGGACGGGGGCGGGGTTAGCCATGAAGGATTTGGTCATCCCCATATTCCAAAGCTTTTCACTTTAACCTCTCAAACCATTGGAAGTCTTATTGCGCTAGGTATGTGAAGTTTGTTGCTTCGTTCAGCCACTCAGCTGTTTCTGTTTGTATTTTGTGGCGAGCGCATCCATGACTTTTTGCCATGAGAGTGGAACGAGACGTCACTACGCAGAAACGTCAAAGAAGATAGTCTTTGTGTTATGATCATCTTTTACCCACGTGTTTTGTATTATTCCAACCAAAAACGTTGTGGGGGCAAGCCAACATTGGGGGGAGGAGGCAACTCAACATGGGGGGGGGGGAACTCGACATGGGCGGCAGGGCCCTCACAAAACAATACAAATCGACACCCGTGGGGCAGACTATTCGGTGCTGGTGACGCCTGATCGAGATAGAGGCCCTCATCGACTCAGGGGTCCAATCGGCGCAGAGAGCCCTTTAACTGCCAATCAAGGGCCTAGTTCTGCGGTCCGGAGACCCCTAACGCGACCTTCGGCCATCGTGACCTCAAATCAGGCTGCTGGTCGTCGATCCCAAGGAGCCGTTCCGGCCGCTAGGGCACCCCCCCCCCCCCCCCTATAGCCCTTACCCGTGCCTCTAGATGAAACCGACATTTGGCGAGTACCTTTTAGATACCCATTCCATCTGTTCTCTACCATAACACCAACTGCAAGGCTACGGCCGGCCCCCGCTTCCACGCTCCGGGGATCATTGACATGTGACGAATGCTTCGTCATGAGTTCCTTGGTGGTTCTTAGCTTAATTTCAATGCATACTATATTATATTTTATTACATACTTCATTTTTGATATATATAGTTTACACTTCTAGAAAAAAAAGCGAGTGATATGCTTTGAAACTAGACTTGTTGAATAAGCTAGTTCATAAATAATATTTTTCGAGGTAATTGTGATATATGTACTTTCAATAGCAGCATGTTGAAAATAGAAACGGTAGTAAACTAGAAATAAACCACATCTGGTAATAACACGACTGTTGTCGTGGCAACGGCGTCAGCGGCTTCCAGCATTGCGCTCAGTTCTGCGGCGTTTCCTCGAAGGGGTGGTACGGTTGGTGCGGCCGTGTGCGGTTGTACAGCTGGGGGTTGCATTGTGCCAGAGCTTTGTTTTAAATTATTAGTTTTACTTCAAGTTGTGTGTGTGAGCATTGCTGCTCCTTGCTTCCAACACAAACTTCCGGACAGCGCTTCCAGAACGAAATTATTCAAGTTTCAGTATGAAGACTATTATTTGCCTCTTTGCTGCCCTGGTCTGTGTTTGTGCTGAGGATGAACTTAAAGTGGAGAATGTTTTCAAGCCTGAAGAATGTGAGAAACTAACAAAGAATGGGGACATGCTGTCAATGCACTACACTGGAACACTTGCAGATGGAACAAAATTTGATTCCAGGTGAGTGTCGTGTTGCCCGACCATCCGGCACGATCCAGGACACTGGATGGGTTTTGGTTTGTTTTCTTTTGTGGGGGTGGAGGCCACCATCATTGCTGTGGACCTGCAAGATTGATTTCGGCCCACCCAATATTTTGCTGGGGTGCCACAAAACTTGAATAAAATTCTCAGTGCTATTCCAAATTTGCTTCCTTTTTACTTTCATTGAGAATTATTTGGTTGCAAGGATGGATCTGCTACTGGAATGGCAGACTATTTTGTATGTTTATTTATATATTTACTGAAAATTTGTTGTCAACATGATACAGGCTGAATCTAATGAGAAGCCCATCTGTGGGGCATTGCTGGCCCCTGGGTTGAACCCTCTGCAAAATGTTGAATCAAATTAGTTTACCCAATGTCCTTCATGTATGGAACATTTTGGAAACTTGCGCTTGTGCAGGTGTGGTGAACTGTATCTTTTATGTGATCAGTGCACTATTAGAAGAATGCTGTCTTCCTTTGTGGCTTACCATAAGCATCATCCTCATCAATCTTTTGTCCCTGCATTGTTCGGAAATGGATACAAAAGTAAAATTGTAGTTGTACCCAATGACTGATAATCATGTAAACAAAGCAAATGCATCTACAATTTGAAGTAGGAACATGATTTAATTATTACCAGTGCATGTGACCATCTAACCAGCTTAAACTGCATATGTTTTAATATTGCTTATGGGTGGTTCATGAGTCCCAGCCTGTCCACTGTGAGTTAAAATGATGCTGATAATTTAGTGGTGATAAAGATAAGAAAAATGAATGATGAGAAATTATTAACTTCATCACTGGGGATTGATTAATCCAATGGAAAATCAAAATATATATGGGTGTAAATTGTGACCTTTTGTATTTAAACATGTTTGTGTGCACTCACAGATGGAATATTGGAGTTGTCAGTATAAGTCCAATGTGACAGAAGTGGAGCTATTGTGAAATATTGTCAAATAAGTTAGGATGAGGGCAAGTCTGGCTCTCACACATTAAGACACATGCAAACCAAGTATGTATGTTGACCACATGGTTCTGCTTGCAGCCTGGACCGGAATCAGCCATTCAACTTCCAGCTGGGCGTGGGCCAGGTGATCAAGGGCTGGGACCAGGGCCTGACCGACATGTGCGTTGGAGAGAAGCGCAAGCTGGTCGTTCCGCCCAGCCTGGGCTACGGCGAGCAGGGCGCCGGCGAGGTTATCCCGGGAGGTGAGTCAGGGGGCACGGGCAGAGCGCTTGCTTACGTTCTTCCCTGTTCTAGCGCCATGTGTGGGAGATACTTGGGTCACCGACTTATATGGTGCTGGGGGCGAGCTGTCCTGATTTAGTGATGTGATCATTGGGTGTTTGTGCTGCCCACCTCATTGGTGCATGTGGCACGGTCTCCCAATTCGGAAGTGTGTGCGTATATGTGTGATCCGTGGAGTAATGACATTGACATCGGCATTGGCATAGGCATAGGCTTTGGTCGTCAGGGTAATAATTGGGCCGTGGCATTGCGCCCCATGTCTCTCGTGTGTGAAGCCTACTCTGTGCAGGGCTCAGGGGATGTCAAACCTCATGCCCTCTCCCGACTGTGTGCCTGTTTGACTCGGTTCGACGCGCAGGAGCCATTGTTAGGTGACCACGCGGCCGGAAACCTGACGCCTGCCGGCCTGCTGCTGACAGCAGCCTCGCTGACCCGGTGCTATTTGACCTATCGCAGGTGCCACGCTGAACTTTGACGTTGAGCTGCTGTCGATCAACGAGGCGCCGCCGCCACAGAACGTGTTCAAGATGGTGGACACGGACGGCGACCAGCAGATCAGCCGCGAGGAGATCCAGACTTACCTGTCGCAGCAGCTGGAGCAGCAGAAGGGCGAGATGCCCGAAGGCCAGATGGACGAGATGCTGCAGAACCAGGTGCGCGCCGGCTGGCGAGCGCGTTGTGGTCGCCCGTTTGGAGTTGACTCGCCCTGGTTTGGGTGGTCTCTGGGTGTTTAAATGATGCTAGGGGATATGAAGGTTAGTTTCTAACCAGTCACCATACTGTTTGCGGCAGTGGGCCAAGTACATGTGTTTTTGTATTCAGTATGGCGGCGCAATGGATCTTTTTGTTTTGTGACCTACTTCACCGCGGCATTGTCCAGGAAAACCCCGACAAACCGGTCAGAAAGCTTAGTTGTTGGTTGGAGTGCAGATTGCTTAGACCAGCGCAGGAGTTTGGCACCAGGTGCTGTTGACAGGCGACTAACGTCCAGAGAGAGAGGGTTTAGTGACCACCATATTTTACTGGATCCTTGGTCACATGGACGAACGTAAGGCGTCACTGAGACTGTAACCGGGATCAGTTGCGACATATGGTTGCCCGGACCTGAGAGGGAAAGTGTAACACTCCACGTGTCATGGCCACTCTTTTGGATGCGATAGTCCGGGGGTCAAACGGCTCTCCCTGTGCCTGAATGGGAGCTGCACCTGCCTGCGGGCTGCGTGCTTCGCTAGCGTGGCTGGGGACCGTCCCGCCGACATAGCGAGTTCGTGGTCCGAACAGTCGAGATCCAGCATCAGCCTGTGGACTAACGACGTCCGTCCGTTTACAGGATAAGCTGATCGAGGAGATTTTCCAGCACGAGGACGCCGACAAGGACGGGTTCATCTCGCATGAGGAGTTCTCGGGCCCGAAACACGACGAGCTTTAACGCGCGCGCCGGGTGGTAGTTAGCTGGTGGGAGGGGTAGGGGAGGGGAGGGGGGACAAGAGGCTTCGGCCGCGGTGGGCCTGTTGAAATTTTATGCGTGAATGTATACGCATGGATAGAATCGGAACCCGGGTCAAGGAGATGGAAGAGTGGTCTGTTTTATTTGGTAAACGACGAAATGTTCCGTGTGCAGTGTTTAGGCTGCGCAGTTGTTGGCGAATGGGTTCAGACGGAAGGGTGGTCGTGATGCCTTTTTATTTTGAATGGCTTTTGTAAAAATCGTGCGTTGTGATTGTAGGCCGTGATCTGGTGTCAAGGCGCTGAAAGCATGAGGGTGACGTTTCACCGCTGCAATCGCATGGTGTCTGAAGGTGCTGCGTCTATCTGTGTCGGATATTTTTGAAGCATTCACTTGTACTCTGTGTAGACTGTACAGATAAGGTGGTGTCGTTTACATCAGGGTCAATATAAACATTGCCTCGTTAAAGTGCGGTAGTCATCTGGTGATTTTCAAAAGCTTGTGCTCAAGCGTTTTCCGTCATTTTGTATCTATCTTGGACGCACAGTTAGCCAGAAACGACTTTCATAGCTGTGGCTGCTGATATACGGAAGAATAAATCCGCCCTGTCTTCAAAATTTTTTATTCAGATTGTTGAAATTAGGAATGTGATAATATGCCTGTCTCTAAACTAGAGATTAAGCATTGGATATGTCTGCATGTTTGGATGGGTTGAATCAAGGCCACTAAGTCCTACTTAAATCCGGAATCGAAACGAGTCTGCGTGTGACAACACCGGTCACTGACGGTCGTTTAGCCACCCGTTCTTCAACGAAGCCGGCAGGGACCCAAGGCTTTACTGACACCGGCACACAAATCCCAGGCGGCCGTTCTGTCTGGACAGCGGGCCCGCCACCAACAGCGTGGCGACCCGCTCCATTTAAGTCCAAAGTCGTGAGTGGGCGACTTTCGTAAGGGCTGCTCGACGATGTAGTTTTCCGGCTGGCACGGTTACGTTGCAAACCAGTCCCCGGTATTTGCGGTCGTGGCGGTGCAGGAATTTCCCGTTTAATTCCGGGGCGTTTGGTGAGATTTGCTTGACTTTTCCCGTCGCGATAATCACGACTGCTGCACATATCTTGTGTGACCGAAAATCAGCAAATTTGGTGCGTCGACTTTGAGCAGGGTTGGAAAGTTACGTAAAATGTGATTCACCGTCAGCGACTCCTGGGACAGCGTTCAACCTCAGTCGGGGTTAGATGCGTGCTGGTCTCCGATGCGTTGGCTTGCCTGAGCTGGGACAGCGTGCAAGGCGAACATCTGAAGGCTGTTAATTGTTCCACGCCGAGCATATTTCAAATCGCAACTTTGCGGATGCCGTCTCAAAAGCAGGCATTGAGTGTTAAGCCACTTCGATTTTGTCGCTGATGCATGCAATCGTTTTTACTCGGCGTGCATACATGCTACACCTTTCTGCAAACGATCCTGTATTTTTGCCCTTGTCCGACTGGGGGAGACGTGGGTCATTGTGCTGATAATGACTGACTTTCAAGATGCAACGATATATTGGTCGAATAGAAATAGCAAGCAAATCATCGGGATACATTTTTAGATGGTTGCACTACGTACGGCAGGACTATCAATCTTACCAGAATATTATTTCAATTTCAAAGTTCGGCAATATGATGTACTAGCTGCGACCCCAGCGATGCCCGGGTGATGGAAGAGGGACTGTGGAGCAGGGATTTCATGTAATTATGTTCGGTTTATGTTCCAAATCAATCTTTCGTCGTTGGTGTACGTATTTGCATTTCATAGCTGGAAACATTCCAATGAAATTTCCAGCTGCAGATCACTCGTGTTAATGGAGTATATGTTCGCAAAAATACGTTTCCACCAGTGTTCACCTTTGCACCATATTTCGACCTTACCCCCCATTGCCCTTGCCAGGGGTTCATATAATCAGCAACGAAGTGTTTTTGCCCGAGGATGACCTGCTCGCTGAGCCAGGCAGGGTCTTGGCACCATTCTTCCAGGTCGGTAGGACCTGTCGACCGGCGAAATCTGCGGTTTCAGCGGAGGGAACCTTCAGCTAGCTGTCCGCGCTGGACCGAGCCATTGCCAACTTACAAGGAGTTGGTTGGTTAACTGGCTGTCACATAAGTCCTGAGAACCTGCAAAACGAAAGATATGGACGTTCTTTTACGGCCTTGTGCATAGCATGAGCAAAAGCTATCTAGTCTACGGAATCTCATATCCTTCTCGCAAATGGCAGCATACAATCGAACGATCGGTACGCGGATGCCGAAATCCTTCACTGCCCATGCACTTTAGGTGACGCGAAGCCGACCGTTGCCGACGCTCTCCTCATAGGGCGATTTTTATCGCGTTGCATCGCGTATGGTGTTTTGTTCCGGACTGGCATGTTGTATAAGCCTTCATTCCGTCACGTTGATTCCGAACATGTCAGGTTATGGGTCTCTGACGGATCTCGAGATATTAAGGGCCAACTGACAAGGTTTCCCATTTATTACGTAAGACTGATTTGAGATAAGCAATTTGCAGCACATAGCTTATTTTGTTAAAGCAATAGAACCGTAAGCTCTCCAGCCTGTAACAAGATTAGAAATTTTGCAGCCAGCCACCGCACTGCTGGCGGTGCTAGGCAACAGGCTGTCGTCGGTCCAACTAGCCCCCGCCTGATCCCCTGATGGTCTGTTGGTGCGGTGCGGAGACACGTGTGACTACGCGCGAGTCATGGCTCAATCAGGACGGCTGCATTATTGTAGCTCAAACTACGAGCTCTTACTATTTTGAATCGAGGGTAATCCTGCCGAGGCGAAAGGCTGTTTATCAAAACTAAACGTCAGGTGGTTGGCATGGGCTTCGGTGCGGACTGCGCCCAGGGGCGCAGCCAGCGTTGTCCTGGGGGTCTCTGTATCCCCTCGAAATATTTGGACGAGCCCGCCAGGCGTTTAAGTTATCTGGAAATCTATAACAGAAGTTGTTTTCTTGTCATGGTGCTGTGTCAATGTCGTAGGTGCAAGAACATTGTTGAAGTGAGTATGCTTTGATGCCTCACAGTGTTGTGTAGCACAAAAACCTTATTCCCCACGGGCTGTGAGATTTACGCTAAGCCGCGGGGGGACAGTTCTGCCTCCTCCCCGCTTCCAGAGAAATCTCGAAAACCACTTGTCAGGATTTGGTGGGACAAATGTCATTGGACTAACCTTGGTAGTTCATTTCTAAATCCTGCGATTCAAACTATTAAAAATAGAGGGTGAAGGGTAAAAATTAAGCTTTTCTTGGTCTAAACGATTCTTTAAATGCTACTGCATATGTTTAGCAACCAATTTCTATGAGACAAAGGCACCCACCTTGGCTAAGTGGTTGGCTAGCTGCGGCACTGACAACATCCCACATTCCACACCTTAGGACAGAGCCTTGGTCATTCAGCAGAGGCGTACTTACATGCAGAGCTGCTCAGCAGGGACTCGGACTTCCGTGGTTTGCTTTATCAGGGCAGTTACATTAAGTCCAGCTTAGCTTAGCGAGGGCATGTTTTGTGTTGCACTGGGTCGACCTTGACCGTGGAGCTGATCTGGTTCCTGGTCGGCCCTACCTTAAACGAGGTGGGGTCGGCCCAGTTTGAACAGCATGGGGTCGGCCCTACTTTGAACAAGGTGAGGTCGGTCCCAGTTTAGACAGGGTGGGGTCGGCCCAAGTTTGGACAACGTGGGGTCGGCCCCAGTTTAAAAGGCATGGAGTCGGCTCCAGTTTAGACAGGGTGGGGTCGGCCCAGGTTTGGACAACGTGGGGTCGGCCCCAGTTTAAGCGGCATGGAATCGGTTCCAGTTTAGACAGCGTGGGGTCGGCCCAAGTTTGGACAGCGTGTGGTCGGCCCCAGTTTAAGCGGCATGGAATCGGCTCTAGTTTAGACAGGGCGGGGTCGGCCCTTCTTTAAACAAGGTGAGGTCGGCCCCGGTTTAGACAGGGTGGGTTAGGCCCAAGTTTGGACAACGTTTAAGCAGCATGGAGTTGGCCCCAGTTTAGACAAGGTGGGGTAGGCCCCGGTTAGGACAGGGTAGGGCCGGCCTCAGTTTAGACAAGGTGGGGCCTGCAACTGCGTTGCTTTGGCACCCGTTGGCTGTTTGTGGCTCTAGTGGTCTGGCCGTTAACGAGATAGATGTAACTAATGGCATATAGTATATTGTCATACCCACTGTGCTCATTCGCTGAGACATGGTCATACGGAAGTTAGGACGTGAAGTTACTCCAAAGCACGTCAATGCGATCAAACATTTTATCGAGCAATTCTCATAGGTGTCGCCTCACACACAGCCTCGGACTATATAGGTGTCGCCCTGGTCGAGAACCCTCGGAACAAATACGAAGGTTGCTTGCAGTGCTGGGCCCTGCTCATGCGTAGCTTCATGCATGCACACTGTATATATATATATATATATATATATATATATATATATATATATATATATATATAGGCTAAACGTTTAACACGGCGTTTTCAGCACTGAGCAGGTTCGGGATAGGGAATTTTATTTTTCGCGAGCTGCATTTAACATCTTTTGCTAGGTTAAAAAGTAATTCACAGGTGTACATGTGTCGTTTTCACGTATTTTTAGTGGCGAATATCGTTTATGCTCCAATGGTGAGCGTTTTGATGCTCAAAAGTGTGATACCAAATCGCATCAAAACGTGGACTGATTAGGACATAACGGTAGTGGCTACTGTCCTGGCATGTACTGTAATATAGGGGGATGCACCACTCATGTCCATGATTCCATGCTATTTTCTAAGATAGAATGGAGCAATGCTACAATATGAAATGATTAAGCTTTATGTTATAGCCTTTATGCGCAACTGAGGTCCTTCGAGTTTAATTTCAAAAAGGAGCAACTGAAATTGACGAGGTTTTGTCGAGACATTGCCTGTGCTTGCACAGATCCGAGCTCCTGAGAAAACGTTTGTGACTGAAGTCTTTCGGAACCCCACCGACTTTATAACGTGCACCACCGCCGCCCTCGAGCGACCGAATCGCTACAAAGCTAGTTAAAATTTTTGTTACATCTCACGACAGCCATGAAAAGTCACTCCGCCTGAGGGGCATGTTTGTTACGCGAATTTTTCCGTTATTCTTGATATATCTCGATTCACTGTTACATCAAGATGTAAGATGTGAGATGTAATGGCCACCACTATGTTGCGCGAGGAATTTCACTTTTTTAGTTAGGTAAGATTCTTGATTTTCTTCTTTTAATTTTAGGCGACACCTTCAGTGATGGCCTTCCGCGTAATAGTAGCACAGGTTCCTCACTTCTCTGCAATATTGTCATGCTCACCCGACGTATTTCTCACCGACGCCACATGGCAAACACGTGATTTCCAAAGCCCAGGTCGCATAACAGCAACAAGCGCCGTGAATGACTCAGTAATTTAGATGAAGTTCTGGTGTCGTTTTGTGGTTACGTACTCGCACATGACGTTGTGGACTGTATGATGTTTGGAATGCGTTTACAAATAGTGATCCGCGAGGCGAGTGGGCCACTTCGCCGGTATAGTTACGTTACGAAATATATGAATTTAGTAGTTCAGTTTGGTTGTGGGCTTGGGAATGGTTGGCAGCATTTGGCAAATCGTCAAATGTGATGAGTTGATCAACAATTGGCAATTTGGTAAGCATTCGATGGAATGAAAAATTTGACGTCAGGACAAAAAAAGTTGATCGAACTCGTGGAAATTCACAGTCCCCCCATGCTGTACGCAGAATATGCGCCATCCAAGGTAGAGATATCAACCTCAACAGCATGGACCTGTCCACCACGCGTCCTTTCTCATGGCACAAAAGTCAGGCCGCACGTTATTCAATGATCTGCTATTGTCATGCACACTGTTCACTGAAGCGCATAGAGCAATACCAGACAGGGGTCAGCACGCCCTTTAACAACACACGTTAGCGACATGTTTGTGTATTAGACATACTTATTACTGCGATACGACGCAAACACGAAAAGAGTGCACGACATATAAGGGATCGGAATTAATCTCCGAGTATGTAATCTAAGAAATTGTCAGGACGCGCTTTCTTAATTGTCTACAACGAGGAAAAAAGAGCCGAGGATCTCAGAGAACTGCCGAATGGTCGGCGCTTGCTCCACCGGGCCTACATTTTGCAGAGGTGTAGGCGCTGAGCGCCTGACCGTCGGCGCGCTAGGCCGATACAGTCTCCCATCACCGTGTCCGTCTCAATGTTCCTCCGACAGTCGACTCTAAACGTGGTTCGTGCGCTGTTTGAAAGTGATTGTGCTCCGACGGGGTCGGTGTTTTTAACGGGCCGCCCGCTATTGGTCGTCCTGTCGCGCATGTCCGGAACGAGTAGGCGGGCAAAAAAACAAAACAGAAGCTGAAAAAAACTTTGAAAAAACAGCATGTGGCCCGCGGCCCGCGGTGTCGTTGAAAGTGATGCAACAGCGGAGTGCTACACGAAGCCATACATATCTGAGATAGTTTCTTAGGCAATGATACTCTACTGAATATAGAATTATAACCACTTCTATTGACCTGGCGTAAGTTATCAAGGGCGCAAAAAGGTAAAAAACAACTTGATGATTTTGACTCCAGAGCTTGGTTGAAGGAGTTAATTTCTGGTGCCCATTTCAAATGTATTAATGGCAGGGACCACAGCAGAAATGTTTCATATAGTCTTTAAAGGTCAGAGTAGGTCGCTGACCTAAAATGACACATGCCAATATTTTGTTGTTGCAAGATATCACCTACCGTAATCCCTGACGCTTATTCGAATGGCGAAAGAGGAACAATTTTGAAGATATTTGGTCACCTTGGCGTTATAAAGTACGAACAAGGTTACCGACCTCGTAGATATTTTGCTTAGAACACGTATCTACCTCCACGGCGGTTGCATGTGAAGGTCTGTGGCACTTGATACACCGAGCTTGAGTTTGACATTTTTGGCCCAAAGGTCATGACCTAGGAACCTAAAATTTCGACACAATTGAGTTTACGTACAGGGTGATCTATCTTAAACAACTGTGTTCTAACTATCGTGATTTTTGACATCTCAGGGGGTCAAATTGACCCCGCGCCCCCGAACGAAGGGCATTCAGTCGCCCACCCGGTCGCATGTCAATAACCTGATATAAGTTTGAGATAGCAGAAACACAATCGGTGCCCCTGCCAGATCTAAGGATCAACAGCGGGCGTGTATTTGGGCGTGCCGAATCGATGACTGGCAAGGCCGGCGGCAGGGGTGGACAGACAGGACCTGGCCGCAAAACCCTGACTCGGTGCTCGCGCATACAGCGGGAGCATGTTGCGTCCTGTTGTTATTTGGGCTTAGTGGCTTGTCGAGATCCAACGGTCATTCTGCGCTCAAACTATTGCTGTGCGGAAATATGTCGTGCTATAACATAAAGGTTGCTGTTATACGTTTCCCAAGTGTATGTAAATAGCACAACACGGCCGCAACACGCAGAGTGCAAAAGAGGTACGCTGGGGTGCTTCCAGTCAGGGTCGTTTTTGGCGTTAGAAGCTGCGGTAAAGGTGAGTAAATGATCGTGAAGTTAATGTCGTTAAAAAAATGCAAGAACCGCTCTCACATCGATAGTGGGGTCCTCGCCTATGAGTGAATGCAAGGACAATCTACGTTGCACATGACAACCAAAGTGACGATAGTGCTCCGGGGTAAAGTGTGGGCACTGCGCGAAGGCATTAGCGACAGACAGCGCACGATCACAGCGAGGACGTTCCGGTGCTTGCCCTGCTGAGAAGAGAAACCCATGCGTACCGTATGTGTGACCTATGCCGACGCGGCACGGGCTGACTTCCTCCTTTTGACTGTCGCGGTGGGAGGACCGCCACTCGCCTACGTTTGACTTAATAGCCCTTAGCTTGTTTCGCGCATTTCCATGGTCATCTGTGTTCTTCCGATCCCATGTCTTTTGCCAGTCTATCTTCAGGCGAGCTGACGGTACCTGACTTAAGTCAGAGAACGGCGCTCGAAAAGGGCGAGAGCTAGTTCCGACTGCTCCCTTCTTTGCCGCAGTGTCCGCCCTCTCGTTGCCGGTAATGCCGACGTAGCCAGGTATCCAACCGAATACAACACGCTTCTGGATCTGGTCGAGGGATGCAATAAGTCGCATAATAAGGCCAACTAAAACGTGTTATCAAGTAATTGATGGCCAGACCACCGCTCAAGGAGCCAGACAGAATAAGGAGCTGCTCCGCTGGTTCCTCCTTCGCAGAGACTAATGCCCTCTTAATTGTAAAAAGTTCAGCGGCAAAGATCTAACAAACGGAGACACTGTTAAGCATTTTGTCCATTTGTCACACACTACAGCGCATCCTGTGCCCGTCTCAGACTGTAGGCCATCCGTGTACATGCTAAAGTACGTATCATAGTCGGTGCACATAGGCTGAAGTAACTTGGAACGAAATTCCTCGACACTCGTCGACGCTCTTGACCAGGGAATGGAGCGGAAGATCACAGATCAGTGGTGGGAGGCACCATAGCGGGCATGGTGAGCCTATCACACGAATGACGTCATCCCTTCTGATGTTACACTCTTTCACACTCCTCTTGACCCTCCCACACAAAGGCTTTGATAAGGTAACATTACCACATTGGAACAGCTGGATTAGATGTCGCGAAAAGATGCAGCAAAAGGTCGGCTGTGGCCAAAACCGTGCGATCGTCAAGGTATACCGAATAAGTGCGCCGAGCATTTCGCGTCGGAATGGCAGCGGCAGTTTGTTCGCCTCAACCAAGAGGCTGAAGATCGGGCTGGTTCTGAATGCCTCAGTGGCGATGCGTATTCATCGTTGTGGACCGCGTCAAGTATACGTTCCATTGAAGTACCGGCCGATTCGGAAGCTTGGCAGTCATGTTCTAGTTTGGATCGGGCTTGCAGGGATGCATGATTTTTGTTTCAATTATCAAGAATAGGAAGCCGTTGCGGGAGCCCCATCTCTCCAAGCTGTTCGCACACATTTGCTCAATCATGGTGAATGGGTCGCTGTAGCTCTCAGAATCCTTTGTTCGAAAGTCCAGGAGCGACGACTCGCACTGCGTCCTGTGTCGAGTAAAGACAGGGTCGCGTGTGAAGCACCTGAAGCAGCAGACGGGATGATGCGCATACTTCCGTACAGGTGTTGCGTGGTACTCAATGGGAGTATTTATTTATTATCATTTTGTGTATTTCATTATTCATTTTGCATTACTATTATTTCGACGAGAGATTCGGCCTGTTGAAATGAAGATGACTGCATCTTTGTTTGTCTACAAGCTTTCCGCCTTCCCTCCTTCGCACTCGCCTGGCGGCAATAAGTCCATGTCTCCCTAGGCCATCGACTGTCTCCTCCTCAGACATTCCTCTGAGGTCCCAGTATGGTAGTACTCCTCTTGCAGTGTTCTTTGCAGGGTGGGGTCTAACGGTGATCGGCGCGCTGGTGTCCCCTCTCCCCCTCTCGCTCTTACCCAGTATGTGAGTTGCTTCGCTGCTAACACGCGCCATATTTCTACGTCAGTGGTAAAGTATACCTCTATCGAGCCGTCTGCGCATCTGCGTACGTCTTTTGGAGTGCACAGTTTTGGTATGGTCCTGCCCGCACTGGAGGAGTCAAGTCTCAGTGTGTTCGGCTTTCCGTCGACATCCAGATTTGCGCATTGCGATATCAGATGGTGTAGCAGTGGTGGGTCGATGTCGGTTTCGCGACCGAGTTACTAGAGCGCTTGGAGCGGACAGGTGGGTCCACACTCGGGGCATTGGTGTCTCCAGCTCGAGCGAGTATGCCCGAGCTGTGGAGGAGTCGCCGTTGATCGATTTCAGTGATGAGGTATCCATGCAAGTTATTTTATGCGCTCGGCACGGACCCCTCCACCCCCCCCCCTCCACCCATCTCGGAGCCCATTGGGGTACGGCCCAACACTCCCTCGGGAGGCGGTCACCGCCAGGGCTACCCCGGTGCTATACGGGACGGACGACGCCTTCCACAAACCCCTCCCCGTCCTGGCCGTGGTTCAGCCCCGCCGCCCGTGACCCCTTAAGCACGGCCAGGCGCCCCAAGCAGAGACCTGCAAGGAGCACCCAGTCACAGCGCGAGCGACAAGCCGTTCGACCCGTGTGGAGCCCCACGGGCCCACCGCGCCCCCGGATATCCTGGCCGAAGTGGAGTGTTGGGACGCGCCGTGACTGACCCGCACGACGCGCCCCTCAGCCACCAGGATCCGATCAACCCGCGGACGCGGGAGAGGGGGTACGACGACCCCGACAAAACGAGAATCAGGAGTGATGAGTGAGCCGGATGCGGGAAAGCGGAATAGCGGGAAGGGAGCGGGCAGGACAAGGAGCAGGAGCTCACGTACCGTGCAGGGTCGGTACCACCCTGAGAGGAACAGCTTGCACTGCCCAACCGTTACCGAAACTGGAACTTGAGGGGCCGCTACCACCCAGCTCGACCGAAGCCGGCGCCCCTGCGGGGGCACGCTGCATGCGAGCCACGCTTGGATGTGGCTGGCTACGCCCAGCCATACACAAGACTTGCACCACTTTCCTATCGTGGCATTTTGCGTCGGTTTTTAAATGCTATTCCAGCTTTTTATACCTTCTCCTACCGCGGTTGGTCAGTTGATCATCTGGTCCCCACTTTCAGTGCCTGCTTGCTGCTCCCTATTACATTGCATATGACGATGGCGACCGTGGAAAGGACGGCGTTCAAGGTCAAAACAAGCCCGCTGTGTATCCGGGCGACGCCAGCCGACCACACCCACCGCTCCCGCCTCTAATATCGTCCATGGAGGTAAGGAGTGCCTGCAGGAGGCCGCGAGGTGGTGGGCCTGTCGTGCACGACAGCAATGCGGTACTGAAAATAGCCCGCTAATGCCCAGGGCCACGGGCGAAGAAGCGGTGAAGCATCACCGGAGGGTTCGTGACACGCGAGTGTACGGGTTCGAGTGGCCAATATCATAGAGAGCACGGGTGTGGCAGGCCGGCGCGGGTCGGAGCGATCCACTTTTGCCCGCCCTGGACTGCAGCGGGCGCGAGGTACTCAGCGTGCAAACCCTGAGGCCCTGCGGCATTATGTGGGCCGGTGAACAACAGGCCCACAAAAACAACAGGGGTCACGGAACACACGTACCCCTCTAAATTCATAAATATTTACGCTGGTGAGCTGAGTTTCACAACATGTAGGGTGCTTGCTGCGAGACGAGGCTACTGCGTGTTGATCATCACCAATTTCATGTGACCCTGTTTTT
>NW_023596818.1:3819648-3928364 GCF_011947565.3 Pollicipes pollicipes
ACTACTTTGAGCAACCTTTTTTTGGACAAAGCACACTCAGGCTGAAATCCAGGGAGGCACTGACCACATTCCCTTTTAGAGCTCAAAGTCATCTACAGAGCACAAAACCATCCAGGTAGGAAAATAAGTAAATCCATTCATAAAAAGTCGGCATCCAGACATTAGCATACAGGGCTCATTATGTCCGATTATGCGAGTGTGAATAGGGTTTTGGTGTGTGATGTGTGCTAATTTAAAGTTGTCTGCTTGCATAATTGATGCCTGGTGCGTAATGCATGATGCCTGTTTCATATAAATTGCTTACATGCATTAGTGATGCATAATGGAGGATGCCTGCCTGCTTTAAGCTGCTTACATGCACGAATGATGTGTGATACATGATACCTGTTTACTTAAATTCGTTTGCATGTGCGTGTGTTTTTCGCATATCTTAGCTCTTCGTTGGATTAACACTGCATCGTAGTAATGAACGGCAACTACTCCCTGCATAATCCCCCGTGTGCTATTGACCTACAAAAACTGTGACTTGCTGTTAAAAGCCCTGACAAATTGTCGATCTGGATATCCTGAGATGGAATTCGTCCACCCTCTGACGCGGTGGCCCTCTGACCCGGGCAGTGGCCCCTGATCGAGACAGTGACCTTTCTTGGCGCAAAAAGATCCCTCATGGTTGCAGGCAGTTAAATAACTGGCGCAGATGCTTAATTTCGGCTTAGCGGACCCTGGCTGAAATATGGTGGATGCACGGGGGGTGCAGCAGGAGGGTAGCGCGCCATAGTTGGCGGTTAACCACCCCCTCGGCGGGCGTTGGGGCAAGAGTATGTTTTTGCCCCCACAATTTGTGGTAGACCTTTTTCCCAAACTAAAGGCATCGTAGCTACCCTTAGTTCACCAAAGCTCAGATCAAAGAAGCACCATAAACGAGCTACAGATAAATAATTCGGGGTCAGAAGACCTTCTTCTAGATCAAGAAGCCCATCTCCTAGATCATAATGCCACCTTTACGACAAGTTAGTCCACGTTCCAGATAAGCAGGCCCATTTTCCAGGGAAGCCTCTTTACTGGCTTGAGAGATCCCGTTACAAACAAGGAGGGCCTTGTTTTTGGTTACGAAGTACCCTCTACATGTATTCAGAAAGCCCCTTTCATGCCTTAAATTGTCACGGTTCCGGGTCAGAATGATCCGTTTTTGGACAGCGGGGGCCCTCACTGGTTAATCAGTAGGCCCCTTTCCGGCTTTTTGGATTGCTGATGTTTACTTACTTGGATATGATACATGTAGCAAGTTTATAAGAGGGCACCCGCCCTCGACGCCCTTTCCCTTCAATACCACACTGCACATGAGGTCCTCCTGTGAGAACACCTGATTTTGCCCAGGAGACACCTGGAAAATTCTGCCCCCCCCCCCAACTCAAAATCCACGGCACCGACGCCCCTGGGTAGAGGCCCCCATTCGGCACCGGGTACCCTGGCTGACAAAGCCAGGGCGTCATTGCCGACACTAATCGTGAGTTCTCACGCCTGCTTTCATTGTCAGAGGGTCCCAACCAACGCAAGAGGTCCTCTGGCATCGGCGCCCGTCCCTGCCCCTTTTCAGCAGATGTTGTGGGACCGGCACTACGGGCCGGATCCTTGATTTGACCTACAGACATACTCTCAGGCCCACCTATCGCGTGCTTGATCAGTGGTCCCGAGCGCCCCTTCGGGCCCCATTCAGGCTCCTTCGATCACTGCCCCTGGCCCGCCGGGACCCCCTTGCCATCACTGGATGCCTGTTAGGTAGGGACTGTGCGACCCCCGACCGGCAACGGAGCTTCTTATGGACTCAGGGGCTGCCAATGTAAATCACTGGTTCCGGCATTGCCCCTGCTTAATAAATGGGTCCTCAGGCCGAGGCCAACACGGAGCAGACCGGGTGTCAATTTTTGTAATAATGCAGTGGGCGAACCGAAGGCTCGATAACCTACCCCCCCCCCCCCCCTCCACCATTTATTCTCACCGGAATAGGCCATCTTACTTTGGTGAAACGCAATATAAGTTTTTAGTCTTTGTATAATTTATAAAAGTCCTTAATTTAAAGCAGAATAGAAGTCATGCCGGGTTGGATCCAGGGAGCAGGTACTAGACGCAAGCGTCTCTTCTGATCGGCACGTGAAAGCGCCCCTTTAGAGGCCACCTTAGGGCGCCGATGACGCTCTTCTATGACGTTCATGGGAGGACGGCACGTATTTCGGTTGTGGAGGACGGGGGCGGGGTTAGCCATGAAGGATTTGGTCATCCCCATATTCCAAAGCTTTTCACTTTACAACCTCTCAAACCATTGGAAGTCTTATTGCGCTAGGTATGTGAAGTTTGTTGCTTCGTTCAGCCGCTCAGCTGTTTCTGTTTGTATTTTGTGGTGAGCGCATCCATGACTTTTTGCCATGAGAGTGGAACGAGACGTCACTACGCAGAAACGTCAAAGAAGATAGTCTTTGTGTTATGATCACTTTTACCCACGTGTTTTGTATTATTCCAACCAAAAACGTTGTGGGGGGCAAGACAACATTGGGGGGAGGAGGCAACTCAAAATGGGGGGGGGGGAACTCGACATGGGCGGCAGGACCCTCACAAAACAATACAAATCGACACCCGTGGGGCAGACTATTCGGTGCTGGTGACGCCTGATCGAGATAGAGGCCCTCATCGACTCAGGGGTCCAATCGGCGCAGAGAAGCCCTTTAAACTGCCGAATCAAGGGCCTAGTTCTGCGGTCCGGAGACCCCTAACGCGACCTTCGGCCATCGTGACCTCAAATCAGGCTGCTGGTCGTCGATCCCAAGGAGCCGTTCCGGCCGCTAGGGCACCCCCCCCCCCCCCCTATAGCCCTTACCCGTGCCTCTAGATGAAACTGACATTTGGGCGAGTACCTTTTAGATATCCATTCCATCTGTTCTCTACCATAACACCAACTGCAAGGCTACGGCCGGCCCCCGCTTCCACGCTCCGGGGATCATTGACATGTGACGAATGCTTCGTCATGAGTTCCTTGGTGGTTCTTAGCTTAATTTCAATGCATACTATATTATATTTTATTACATACTTCATTTTGATATATATAGTTACCACTTCTAGAAAAAAAAGCGAGTGATAGTGCTTTGAAACTAGACTTGTTGAACAAGCTAGTTCATAAATAATATTTTTCGAGGTAATTGTGATATATGTACTTTCAATAGCAGCATGTTGAAAATAGAAACGGTAGTAAACTAGAAATAAAACCACATCTGGTAATAACACGACTGTTGTCGTGGCAACGGCGTCAGCGGCTTCCAGCATTGCGCTCAGTTCTGCGGCGTTTTCCTCGAAGGGGTAGGTACGGTTGGTGCGGCCGTGTGCGGTTGTACAGCTGGGGGTTGCATTGTGCCAGAGCTTTGTTTTAGATTATTAGTTTTACTTCAAGTTGTGTGTGTGAGCATTGCTGCTCCTTGCTTCCAAAACAAACTTCCGGACAGCGCTTCCAGAACGAAATTATTCAAGTTTCAGTATGAAGACTATTATTTGCCTCTTTGCTGCCCTGGTCTGTGTTTGTGCTGAGGATGAACTTAAAGTGGAGAATGTTTTCAAGCCTGAGGAATGTGAGAAACTAACAAAGAATGGGGACATGCTGTCAATGCACTACACTGGAACACTTGCAGATGGAACAAAATTTGATTCCAGGTGAGTGTCGTGTTGCCCGACCATCCGGCACGATCCAGGACACTGGATGGGTTTTGGTTTGTTTTCTTTTGTAGGGGTGGAGGCCACCATCATTGCTGTGGACCTGCAAGATTGATTTCGGCCCACCCAATATTTTGCTGGGGTGCCACAAAACTTGAATAAAATTCTCAGTGCTATTCCAAATTTGCTTCCTTTTTACTTTCATTGAGAATTATTTGGTTGCAAGGATGGATTTGCTACTGGAATGGCAGACTATTTTGTATGTTTATTTATATATTTACTGAAAATTTGTTGTCAACATGATACAGGCTGAATCTAATGAGAAGCCCATCTGTGGGGCATTGCTGGCCCCTGGGTTGAACCCTCTGCAAAATGTTGAATCAAATTAGTTTACCCAATGTCCTTCATGTATGGAACATTTTGGAAACTTGCGCTTGTGCAGGTGTGGTGAACTGTATCTTTTATGTGATCAGTGCACTATTAGAAGAATGCTGTCTTCCTTTGTGGCTTACCATAAGCATCATCCTCATCAATCTTTTGTCCCTGCATTGTTCGGAAATGGATACAAAAGTAAAATTGTAGTTGTACCCAATGACTGATAATCATGTAAACAAAGCAAATGCATCTACAATTTGAAGTAGGAACATGATTTAATTATTACCAGTGCATGTGACCATCTAACCAGCTTAAACTGCATATGTTTTAATATTGCTTATGGGTGGTTCATGAGTCCCAGCCTGTCCACTGTGAGTTAAAATGATGCTGATAATTTAGTGGTGATAAAGATAAGAAAAATGAATGATGAGAAATTATTAACTTCATCACAGGGGATTGATTAATCCAATGGAAAATCAAAATATATATGGGTGTAAATTGTGACCTTTTGTATTTAAACATGTTTGTGTGCACTCACAGATGGAATATTGGAGTTGTCAGTATAAGTCCAATGTGGCAGAAGTGGAGCTATTGTGAAATATTGTCAAATAAGTTAGGATGAGGGCGAGTCCGGCTCTCACACATTAAGACACATGCAAACCAAGTATGTATGTTGACCACATGGTTCTGCTTGCAGCCTGGACCGGAATCAGCCATTCAACTTCCAGCTGGGCGTGGGCCAGGTGATCAAGGGCTGGGACCAGGGCCTGACCGACATGTGCGTCGGAGAGAAGCGCAAGCTGGTCGTTCCGCCCAGCCTGGGCTACGGCGAGCAGGGCGCCGGCGAGGTTATCCCGGGAGGTGAGTCAGGGGGCACGGGCAGAGCGCTTGCTTACATTCTTCCCTGTTCTAGCGCCATGTGTGGGAGATACTTGGGTCACCGACTTATATGGTGCTGGGGGCGAGCTGTCCTGATTTAGTGATGTGATCATTGGGTGTTTGTGCTGCCCACCTCATTGGTGCATGTGGCACGGTCTCCCAATTCGGAAGTGTGTGCGTATATGTGTGATCCGTGGAGTAATGACATTGACATTGGCATTGGCATAGGCATAGGCTTTGGCCGTCGGGTAATAATTGGGCAGTGGCATTGCGCCCCATGTCTCTGGTGTGTGAAGCCTACTCTGTGCAGGGCTCAGGGGATGTCAAACCTCATGCCCTCTCCCGACTGTGTGCCTGTTTGACTCGATTCGACGCGCAGGAGCCATTGTTAGGTGACCACGCGGCCGGAAACCTGACGCCTGCCGGCCTGCTGCTGACAGCAGCCTCGCTGACCCGGCGCTATTTGACCTATCGCAGGTGCCACGCTGAACTTTGACGTGGAGCTACTGTCGATCAACGAGGCGCCGCCGCCACAGAACGTGTTCAAGATGGTGGACACGGACGGCGACCAGCAGATCAGCCGCGAGGAGATCCAGACTTACCTGTCGCAGCAGCTGGAGCAGCAGAAGGGCGAGATGCCCGAAGGCCAGATGGACGAGATGCTGCAGAACCAGGTGCGCGCCGGCTGGCGAGCGCGTTGTGGTCGCCCGTTTGGAGTTGACTCGCTCTGGTTTGGGTGGTCTCTGGGTGTTTAAATGATGCTAGGGGATATGAAGGTTAGTTTCTAACCAGTCACCATACTGTTTGCGGCAGTGGGCCAAGTACATGTGTTTTTGTATTCAGTATGGCGGCGCAATGGATCTTTTTGTTTTGTGACCTACTTCACCGCGGCATTGTCCAGGAAAACCCCGACAAACCGGTCAGAAAGCTTAGTTGTTGGTTGGAGTGCAGATTGCTTAGACCAGCGCAGGAGTTTAGCACCAGGTGCTGATGACAGGCGACTAACGTCCAGAGAGAGAGGGTTTAGTGACCACCATATTTTACTGGATCCTTGGTCACATGGACGAACGTAAGGCGTCACTGAGACTGTAACCGGGATCAGTTGCGACATATGGTTGCCCGGACCTGAGAGGGAAAGTGTAACACTCCACGTGTCATGGCCACTCTTTTGGATGCGATAGTCCGGGGGTCAAACGGCTCTCCCTGTGCCTGAATGGGAGCTGCACCTGCCTGCGGGCTGCGTGCTTCGCTAGCGTGGCTGGGGACCGTCCCGCCGCCATAGCGTGTTCGTGGTCCGAACAGTCGAGATCCAGCATCACCCTGTGGACTAACGACGTCCGTCCGTTTACAGGATAAGCTGATCGAGGAGATTTTCCAGCACGAGGACGCCGACAAGGACGGGTTCATCTCGCATGAGGAGTTCTCGGGCCCGAAACACGACGAGCTTTAACGCGCGCGCCGGGTGGTAGTTAGCTGGTGGGAGGGGTAGGGGAGGGGAGGGGGGACAAGAGGCTTCGGCCGCGGTGGGCCTGTTGAAATTTTATGCGTGAATGTATACGCATGGATAGAATCGGAACCCGGGTCAAGGAGATGGAAGAGTGGTCTGTTTTATTTGGTAAACGACGAAATGTTCCGTGTGCAGTGTTTAGGCTGCGCAGTTGTTGGCGAATGGGTTCAGACGGAAGGGTGGTCGTGATGCCTTTTTATTTTGAATGGCTTTTGTAAAAATCGTGCGTTGTGATTGTAGGCCGTGATCTGGTGTCAAGGCGCTGAAAGCATGAGGGTGACGTTTCACCGCTGCAATCGCATGGTGTCTGAAGGTGCTGCGGCTATCTGTGTCGGATATTTTTGAAGCATTCACTTGTACTCTGTGTAGACTGTACAGATAAGGTGGTGTCATTTACATCAGGGTCAATATAAACATTGCCTCGTTAAAGTGCGGTAGTCATCTGGTGATTTTCAAAAGCTTGTGCTCAAGCGTTTTCCGTCTTTTTGTATCTATCTTGGACGCACAGTTAGCCTGAAACGACTTTCATAGCTGTGGCTGCTGATGTACGGAAGAATAAATCCGCCCTGTCTTCAAAATTTTTTATTCAGGTTGTTGAAATTAGGAATGTAATAATATGGCTGTCTCTAAACTAGAGATTAAGCATTGGATATGTCTGCATGTTCGGATGGGTTGAATCAAGGCCACTAAGTCCTACTTAAATCCGGAATCGAAACGAATCTGCGTGTGACAACACCGGTCACTGACGGGCGTTTAGCCAGCCGTTCTTCAACGAAGCCGGCAGGGACCCAAGGCTTTACTGACACCGGCACACAAATCCCAGGCGGCCGTTCTGTCTGAACAGCGGGCCCGCCACCAACAGCGTGGCGGCCCGCTCCATTTAAGTCCAAAGCCGTGAGTGGGCGACTTTCGTAAGGGCTGCTCGACGATGTAGTTTTCCGGCTGGCACGGTTACGTTGCAAACCAGTCCCCGGTATTTGCGGTCGTGGCGGTGCAGGAATTTCCCGTTTAATTCCGGGGCGTTTGGTGAGATTTGCTTGACTTTTCCCGTCGCGATAATCACGACTGTTGCACGTATCTTGTGTGACCGAAAATCGGCAAATTTGGTGCGTCGACTTTGAGCAGGGTTGGAAAGTTACGTAAAATGTGATTCACCGTCAGCGACTCCTGGGACAGCGTTCAACCTCAGTCGGGGTTAGATGCGTACTGGTCTCCGACGCGCTGGCTTGCCAGAGCTGGGACAGCGTGCAAGGCGAACATCTGAAGGCTATTAATTGTTCCAAGCCGAGCTTATTTCAAATCGCAACTTTGCGGATGCCGTCTCAAAAACAGGCATTGAGTGTTAAGCCACTTCGATTTTGTCGCTGATGCATGCAATCGTTTTTACTCGGCGTGCATACATGCTACACCTTTCTGCAAACGATCCTGCATTTTTGCCCTTGTCCGACTGGGGGAGACGTGGGTTATTGTGCTGATAATGACTGACTTTCAAGATGCAACGATATATTGGTCGAATAGAAATAGCAAGCAAATCATCGGGATACGTTTTTAGATGGTTGCACTACGTGCGGCATGACTGTCAATCTAACCAGAATATTATTTCAATTTCAAAGTTTGGCAATATGATGTACTAGCTGGGACCCCAGCGATGCCCGGGTGATGGAAGAGGTGGACTGTGGAGCAGGAATTTCATGTAATTATGTTCGGTTTATGTTCGAAATCAATCTTTCGTCGTTGGTGTACGTATTTGCATTTCATAGCTGGAAACATTCCAATGAAATTTCCAGCTGCAGATCACTCGTGTTAATGGAGTATATGTTCGCAAAAATATGTTTCCACCAGTGTTCACTTTTGCACCATATTTCGACCTTACCCCCCACTGCCCTTGCCAGGGGTTCATATCAGCAACGAAGTGTTTTTGCCCGAGGATGACCTGCTCGCTGAGCCAGGCAGGGTCTTGGCACCATTCTTCCAGGTCGGTAGGACCTGTCGACCGGCGAAATCTGCGGTTTCAGCGGAGGGAAACTTCAGCTAGCTGTCCGCGCTGGACCGAGCCATTGCCAACTTACAGGGAGTTGGTTGGTTAACTGGCTGTCACATAAGTCCTGAGAACCTGCAAAACGAGAGATATGGACGTCCTTTTACGGCCTTGTGCATAGCATGAGCAAAAGCTATCTAGTCTACGGAATCTCATATCCTTCTCGCAAATGACAGCACACAATCGAACGATCGGTACGCGGATGCCGAAATCCTTCACTGCCCATGCACTTTAGGTGATGCGAAGCCGATCGTTGCCGACGCTCTCCTCATAGGGCGATTTTTATCGCGTTGCATCGCGTATGGTGTTTTGTTCCGGACCGGCATGTTGCATAAGCCTTCATTCCGTCACGTTGATTCCGAACATGTCAGGTTATGGGTCTCTGACGGATCTCGAGATATTAAGGGCCCACTGACAAGGTTTCCCATTTATTACGTAAGACTGATTTGAGATAAGCAATTTGCAGCACATAGCTTATTTTGTTAAAGCAATAGAACCGTAAGCTCTCCGGCCTGTAACAAGATCAGAAATTTTGCAGCCAGCCACCGCACTGCTGGCGGTGCTAGGCATCAGGCTGTCGTCGGTCCAACTAGCCCCCGCCTGATCCCCTGATGGTCTGTTGGTGCGGTGCGGAGACACGTGTGACTACGCGCGAGTCATGGCTCAATCAGGACGGCTGCATTATTGTAGCTCAAACTACGAGCTCTTACTATTTTGAATCGAGGGTAATCCTGCCGAGGCGAAAGGCTGTTTATCAAAACTAAACGTCAGGTGGTTGGCATGGGCTTCGGTGCGGACTGCGCCCAGGGGCGCAGCCAGCGTTGTCCTGGGGGTCTCTGTATCCCCTCGAAATATTTGGACGAGCCCGCCAGGCGTTTAAGTTATCTGGAAATCTATAACAGAAGTTGTTTTCTTGTCATGGTGCTGTGTCAATGTCGTAGGTGCAAGAACATTGTTGAAGTGAGTATGCTTTGATGCCTCACAGTGTTGTGTAGCACAAAACCTTATTCCCCACGGGCTGTGAGATTTACGCTAAGCCGCGGGGGGACAGTTCTGCCTCCTCCCCGCTTCCAGAGAAATCTCGAAAACCACTTGTCAGGATTTGGTGGGACAAATGTCATTGGACTAACCTTGGTAGTTCATTTCTAAATCCTGCGATTCAAACTATTAAAAATAGAGGGTGAAGGGTAAAAATTAAGCTTTTCTTGGTCTAAACGATTCTTTAAATGCTACTGCATATGTTTAGCAACCAATTTCTATGAGACAAAGGCACCCACCTTGGCTAAGTGGTTGGCTAGCTGCGGCACTGACAACATCCCACATTCCACACCTTAGGACAGAGCCTTGGTCATTCAGCAGAGGCGTACTTACATGCAGAGCTGCTCAGCAGGGACTCGGACTTCCGTGGTTTGCTTTATCAGGGCAGTTACATTAAGTCCAGCTAAGCTTAGCGAGGGCATGTTTTGTGTTGCACTGGGTCGACCTTGACCGTGGAGCTGATTTGGTTCCTGGTCGGCCCTACCTTAAACGAGGTGGGGTCGGCCCAGTTTGAACAGCATGGGGTCGGCCCTACTTTGAACAAGGTGAGGTCGGTCCCAGTTTAGACAGGGTGGGGTCGGCCCAAGTTTGGACAACGTGGGGTCGGCCCCAGTTTAAAAGGCATGGAGTCGGCTCCAGTTTAGACAGGGTGGGGTCGGCCCAGGTTTGGACAACGTGGGGTCGGCCCCAGTTTAAGCGGCATGGAATCGGTTCCAGTTTAGACAGGGTGGGGTCGGCCCAAGTTTGGACAGCGTGTGGTCGGCTCCAGTTTAAGCGGCATGGAGTCGGCTCCAGTTTAGACAGGGCGGGGTCGGCCCTTCTTTAAACAAGGTGAGGTCGGCCCCGGTTTAGACAGGGTGGGTTAGGCCCAAGTTTGGACAACGTTTAAGCAGCATGGAGTTGGCCCCAGTTTAGACAAGGTGGGGTAGGCCCCGGTTAGGACAGGGTAGGGCCGGCCTCAGTTTAGACAAGGTGGGGTCTGCAACTGCGTTGCTTTGGCACCCGTTGGCTGTTTGTGGCTCTAGTGGTCTGGCCGTCAACGAGATAGATGTAACTAATGGCATATAGTATATTGTCATACCCACTGTGCTCATTCGCTGAGACATGGTCATACGGAAGCTAGGACGTGAAGTTACTCCAAAGCACGTCAATGCGATCAAACATTTTATCGAGCAATTCTCATAGGTGTCGCCTCACACACAGCCTCGGACTATATAGGTGTCGCCCTGGTCGAGAACCCTCGGAACAAATACGAAGGTTGCTTGCAGTGCTGGGCCCTGCTCATGCGTAGCTTCATGCATGCACACTGTATATATATATATATATATATATATATATATATATATATATATATATATATATAGGCTAAACGTTTAACACGGCGTTTTCAGCACCGAGCAGGTTCGGGGTAGGGAATTTTATTTTTCGCGAGCTGCATTTAACATCTTTTGTTAGGTTAAAAAGTAATTCACCGGTGTACATGTGTCGTTTTCACGTATTTTTAGTGGTGAATATCGTTTATGCTCCAATGGTGAGCGTTTTGATGCTCAAAAGTGTGATATCAAATCGCATCAAAACGTGGACTGATTAGGACATAAAGGTAGTGGCTACTGTCCTGGCATGTACTGTAATATAGGGGGATGCACCACTCATGTCCATGATTCCATGCTATTTTCTAAGATAGAATGGAGCAATGCTACAATATGAAATGATTAAGTTTTATGTTATAGCCTTTATGCGCAACTGAGGTCCTTCGAGTTTAGTTTCAAAAAGGAGCAACTGAAATTGACGAGGTTTTGTCGAGACATTGCCTGTGCTTGCACAGATCCGAGCTCCTGACAAAACGTTTGTGACTGAAGTCTTTCGGAACCCCACCGACTTTATAACGTGCACCACCGCCGCCCTCGAGCGACCGAATCGCTACAAAGCTAGTCAAAATTTTTGTTACATCTCACGACAGCCATGAAAAGTCACTCCGCCTGAGGGGCATGTTTGTTACGCTAATTTTTCCGTTATTCTTGATATATCTCGATTCACTGTTACATCAAGATGTAAGATGTGAGATGTAATGGCCACCACTATGTTGCGCGAGGAATTTCACTTTTTTAGTTCGGTAAGATTCTTGATTTTCTTCTTTTAATTTTAGGCGACACCTTCAGTGATGGCCTTCCGCGTAATAGTAGCACAGGTTCCTCACTTCTCTGCAATATTGTCATGCTCACCCGACGTATTTCTCACCGACGCCACACGGCAAACACGTGATTTCCAAAGCCCAGGTCGTATAGCAGCAACAAGCGCCGTGAATGACTCAGTAATTTAGATGAAGTTTTGGTGTCGTTTTGTAGTTACGTACTCGCACATGACGTTGTGGACTGTATGATGTTTGGAATGCGTTTACAAATAGTGATCCGCGAGGCGAGTGGGCCACTTCGCCGGTATAGTTACGTTTACGAAATATATGAATTTAGTAGTTCAGTTTGGTTGTGGGCTTGGGAATGGTTGGCAGCATTTGGCAAATCGTCAAATGTGATGAGTTGATCAACAATTGGCAATTTGGTAAGCATTCGATGGAATGAAAAATTTGACGTCAGGACAAAAAAAGTTGATCGAACTCGTGGAAATTCACAGTCCCCCCATGCTGTACGCAGAATATGCGCCATCCAAGGTAGAGATATCAACCTCAACAGCATGGACCTGTCCACCACGCGTCCTTTCTCATGGCACAAAAGTCAGGCCGCACGTTATTCAATGATCTGCTATTGTCATGCACACTGTTCACTGAAGCGCATAGAGCAATACCAGACAGGGGTCAGCACGCCCTTTAACAACACACGCTGGCGACATGTTTGTGTATTAGACATACTTATTACTGCGATACGACGCAAACACGAAAAGAGTGCACGACATATAAGGGATCGGAATTAATCTCCGAGTATGTAATCTAAGAAACTGTCAGGACGCGCTTTCTTAATTGTCTACGAGGAAAAAAGAGCCGAGGATCTCAGAGAACTGCCGAATGGTCGGCGCTTGCTCCGCCGGGCCTACATTTTGCAGAGGTGTAGGCGCTGAGCGCCTGACCGTCGGCGCGCTGGGCCGATACAGTCTCCCATCACCGTGTCCGTCTCAATGTTCCTCCGACAGCCGACTTTAAACGTGGTTCGTGCGCTGTTTGAAAGTGCTTGTGCTCCGACGGGGTCGGTGTTTTTAACGGGCCGCCCGCTATTGGTCGTCCTGTCGCGCATGTCCGGAACGAGTAGGCGGGCAAAAAAACAAAACAGAAGCTGAAAAAAACTTTGAAAAAACAGCATGTGGCCCGCGGCCCGCGGTGTCGTTGAAAGTGATGCAACAGCGGAGTGCTACACGAAGCCATACATATCTGAGATAGTTTCTTAGGCAATGATACTCTACTGAATATAGAATTATAACCACTTCTATTGACCTGGCGTAAGTTATCACGGGCGCAAAAAGGTAAAAAACAACTTGATGATTTTGACTCCAGAGCTTGGTTGAAGGAGTTAATTTCTGGTGCCCATTTCAAATTTATTAATGGCAGGGACCACAGCAGAAATGTTTCATATAGTCTTTAAAGGTCAGAGTAGGTCGTTGACCTAAAATGACACATGCCAATATTTTGTTGTTGCAAGATATCACCTACCGTAATCCCTGACGCTTATTCGAATGGCGAAAGAGGAACAATTTTGAAGATATTTGGTCACCTTGGCGTTATAAAGAACGAACAAGGTTACCGACCTCGTCGATATTTTGCTTAGAACACGTATCTACCTCCACGGCGGTTGCATGTGAAGGTCTGTGGCACTTGATACACCGAGCTTGAGTTTGACATTTTTGGCCCAAAGGTCATGACCTAGGAACCTAAAATTTCGACACAATTGAGTTTACGTACAGGGTGATCTATCTTAAGCAATTGTGTTCTAACTATCTTGATTTTTGACATCTCAGGGGGTCAAATTGACCCCGCGCCCCCGAACGAAGGGCATTCAGTCGCCCACCCGGTCGCATGTCAATAGCCTGATATAAGTTTGAGATAGCAGAAACACAATCGGTGCCCCTGCCAGATCTAAGGATCAACAGCGGGCGTGTATTTGGGCGTGCCGAATCGATGACTGGCAAGGCCGGCGGCAGGGGTGGACAGACAGGACCTGGCCGCAAAACCCTGACTCGGTGCTCGCGCATACAGCGGGAGCATGTTGCGTCCTGTTGTTATTTGGGCTTAGTGGCTTGTCGAGATCCAACGGTCATTCTGCGCTCAAACTATTGCTGTGCGGAAATATGTCGTGTTATAACATAAAGGTTGCTGTTATACGCTTCCCAAGTGTATGTAAATAGCACAAAAATGAAAGGCCGCAACACGCAGAGTGCAAAAGAGGTACGCTAGGGTGTTTCCAGTCAGGTTCGTGTGGCATTAGAAGCTGCGGTAAAGGTGAGTAAATGACCGTGAAGTTAATGTCGTTAAAAATGCTCTCCGCTCTCACGTCGATAGTGGGTCTTCGCCTATGACTAAACCCTACGGCAATCTACGTTGCATATGACAACCAAAGTGACGATAGTGCTCCGGGGTAAAGTGTGGGCACTGCGCGAAGGCATTAGCGACAGACAGCGCACGATCACAGCGAGGACGTTCCGGTGCTTGCCCTGCTGAGAAGAGAAACCCATGCGTACCGTATGTGTGACCTATGCCGACGCGGCACGGGCTGACTTCCTCCTTTTGACTGTCGCGGTGGGAGGACCGCCACTCGCTTACGTTTGACTTAATAGCCCTTAGCTTGTTTCGCGCATTTCCATGGTCATCTGTGTTCTTCCGATCCCATGTCTTTTGCCAGTCTATCTTCAGGCGAGCTGACGGTACCTGACTTAAGTCAGAGAACGGCGCTCGAAAAGGGCGAGAGCTAGTTCCGACTGCTCCCTTCTTTGCCGCAGTGTCCGCCCTCTCGTTGCCGGTAATGCCGACGTAGCCAGGTATCCAACCGAATACAACACGCTTCTGGATCTGGTCGAGGGATGCAATAAGTCGCATAATAAGGCCAACTAAAACGTGTTATCAAGTAATTGATGGCCAGACCACCGCTCAAGGAGCCAGACAGAATAAGGAGCTGCTCCGCTGGTTCCTCCTCCGCAGAGACTAATGCCCTCTTAATTGTAAAAAGTTCAGCGGCAAAGATCTAACAAACGGAGACACTGTTAAGCATTTTGTCCATTTGTCACACACTACAGCGCATCCTGTGCCCGTCTCAGACTGTAGGCCATCCGTGTACATGCTAAAGTACGTATCATAGTCGGTGCACATAGGCTGAAGTAACTTGGAACGAAATTCCTCGACACTCGTCGACGCTCTTGACCAGGGAATGGAGCGGAAGATCACAGATCAGTGGTGGGAGGCACCATAGCGGGCATGGTGAGCCTATCACACGAATGACGTCATCCCTTCTGATGTTACACTCTTTCACACTCCTCTTGACCCTCCCACACAAAGGCTTTGATAAGGTAACATTACCACATTGGAACAGCTGGATTAGATGTCGCGAAAAGATGCAGCAAAAGGTCGGATGTGCCCAAAACCGTGCAATCGTCAAGGTATACCGAGTAAGTGCGCCGAGCATTTCGCGTCGGAATGGCAGCGGCAGTTTGTTCGCCTCAACCAAGAGGCTGAAGATCGGGCTGGTTCTGAATGCCTCAGTGGCGATGCGTATTCATCGTTGTGGACCGCGTCAAGTATATGTTCCATTGAAGTACCGGCCGATTCGGAAGCTTGGCAGTCATGTTCTAGTTTGGATCGGGCTTGCAGGGATGCATGATTTTTGTTTCAATTATCAAGAATAGGAAGCCGTTGCGGGAGCCCCATCTCTCCAAGCTGTTCGCACACATTTGCTCAATCATGGTGAATGGGTCGCTGTAGCTCTCAGAATCCTTTGTTCGAAAGTCCAGGAGCGACGACTCGCACTGCATCCTGTGTCGAGTAAAGACAGGGTCGCGTGTGAAGCACCTGAAGCAGCAGACGGGATGATGCGCATACTTCCGTACAGGTGTCGCGTGGTACTCAATGGGAGTATTTATTTATTATCATTTTGTGTATTTCATTATTCATTTTGCATTACTATTATTTCGACGAGAGATTCGGCCTGTTGAAATGAAGATGACTGCATCTTTGTTTGTCTACAAGCTTTCCGCCTTCCCTCCTTCGCACTCGCCTGGCGGCAATAAGTCCATGTCTCCCCATGCCATCGACTGTCTCCTCCTCAGACATTCCTCTGGAGTCCCAGTATGGCAGTATTCCTCTCGCAGTGTTCTTTGCAGGGTGGGGTCTAACGGTGATCGGCGCGCTGGTGTCCCCTCTCCCTCTCCCTCTTACCCAGTATGTGAGTTGCTTCGCTGCTAACACGCGCCATATTTCTACGTCAGTGGTAAAGTATACCTCTATCGAGCCGTCTGCGCATCTGCGTACGTCTTTTGGAGTGCACAGTTTTGGTATGGTCTGCCCGCACTGGAAGGAGTCAAGTCTCAGTGTGTTCGGCTTTCCGTCGACATCCAGATTTGCGCATTGCGATATCAGATGGTGTAGCAGTGGTGGGTCGATGTCGGTTTCGCGACCCGAGTTACTAGAGCGCTTGGAGCGGGACAGGTGGGTCACACTCGGGGCATTGGTGTCTCCAGCTCGAGCGAGTATGCCCGAGCTGTGGAGGAGTCGCCGTTGATCGATTTCAGTGATGAGGTATCCATGCAAGTTATTTTATGCGCTCGGCACGGACCCCTCCCCCCCCCCCCTCCACCCATCTCGGAGCCCAATTGGGGTACGGCCCAACACTCCCTCGGGAGGCGGTCACCGCCAGGGCTACCCCGGTGCTATACGGGACGGACGACGCCTTCCACAAATCCCTCCCTGTCCTGGCCGTGGTTCAGCGCCACCGCCCCTTGACCCCTTAAGCACGGCCAGGCGCCCCAAGCAGAGACCTGCAAGGAGCACCCAGTCACAGCGCGAGCGACAGGCCGCTCGACCCGTGTGGAGCCCCACGGGCCCACCGCGCCCCCGGATATCCTGGCCGAAGTGGAGTGTTGGGACGCGCCGTGACTGACCCGCACGACGCGCCCCTCAGCCACCAGGATCCGATCAACCCGCGGACGCGGGAGAGGGGGTACGACGACCCCGACAAAACGAGAATCAGGAGTGATGAGTGAGCCGGATGCGGGAAAGCGGATAGCGGGAAGGGAGCGGGCAGGACAAGGAGCAGGAGCTCACGTACCGGCAGGGTCGGTACACCCTGAGAGGAACAGCTTGCACTGCCCAACCGTTACCGAAACTGGAACTTGAGGGGCCGCTACCACCCAGCTCGACCGAAGCCGGCGCCCCTGCGGGGGCACGCTGCATGCGAGCCACGCTTGGATGTGGCTGGCTACGCCCAGCCATACACAAGACTTGCACCACTTTCCTATCGTGGCATTTTGCGTCGGTTTTTAAATGCTATTCCAGCTTTTTATACCTTCTCCTACCGCGGTTGGTCAGTTGATCATCTGGTCCCCACTTTCAGTGCCTGCTTGCTGCTCCCTATTACATTGCATATGACGATGGCGACCGTGGAAAGGACGGCGTTCAAGGTCAAAACAAGCCCGCTGTGTATCCGGGCGACGCCAGCCGACCACACCCACCGCTCCCGCCTCTAATATCGTCCATGGAGGTAGGGAGTGCCTGCAGGAGGCCGCGAGGTGGTGGGCCTGTCGTGCACGACAGCAATGCGGTACTGAAAATAGCCCGCTAATGCCCAGGGCCACGGGCGAAGAAGCGGTGAAGCATCACCGGAGGGTTCGTGACACGCGAGTGTACGGGTTCGAGTGGCCAATATCATAGAGAGCACGGGTGTGGCAGGCCGGCGCGGGTCGGAGCGATCCACTTTTGCCCGCCCTGGACTGCAGCGGGCGCGAGGTACTCAGCGTGCAAACCCTGAGGCCCTGCGGCATTATGTGGGCCGGTGAACAACAGGCCCACAAAAACAACAGGCGGTCACGGAACACACGTACCCCTCTAAATTCATAAATATTTACGCTGGTGAGCTGAGTTTCACAACATGTAGGGTGCTTGCTGCGAGACGAGGCTACTGCGTGTTGATCATCACCAATTTCATGTGACCCTGTTTTTTTCTTCTGCGCAATGCTCACAGAATTGGGAGATGATGTTAAAGTATCTTTCTAAAAAGCGATGTAGACCGTTCCGTTGCCAAGCGTGATTCTCCACTACTTCAGTGATAGATGTGTTTTACCACAGTTCCTTGTGATTTCAAGAAATGAGAGAAGTCAAGCTTTTATAGAGGTTGGCCTAACAAGAACCTGTTTTTGTGTAAAGCTGTGGCACTCCAGACTCATGTTTTTCTTTCTAGTTCTTCTTTTGTTCTATTCCATTTTCTATTCTATTCTAGCTTTCTCTTAACGCCCTGATAATTCTGCCAAGTTTTAGCCGCAACATTGACGCCGTGATCGATCAGTCCTACCAGGTGGTGCCTTCCGCTACGACAGCGTAGAAATGCGCAGCGTCACGGTGGGTGACACAGGAAGCAAACAACGTTATCATTGTGCAGCATCGTTGAGCTTCAATCACGACTTCAGCGCTGTTGTCGCCGCCTTCTGCGCATAACGAGAGAGCCACGCGACAGGCCACGAGTATGCTTATCGGAAAGATGACAGACACACACACACACACACACACACACACACACACACACACACACACACACACACACACACACACACACACACACACACACACACACACACACACACACATATGGATAGATGCATATATATATATATATATATATATATATATATATATATATATATATATATGTCCGAGCTAACAAAGGCGATACTGCGACGTGATGCTTGCAGAGCCGATGGATCTGAAATTCAGAGGCCAGATTCAGATTATGAATCCATGATCACCTCCAAATCACCCCTATGAGCGTACACAGAGCTTAGAGGTGCAACCGGTTATGCGTAGTTTTGAACGTTAATTTTTTCAAATATGTTGCCCCTGTCCGAACCCGGCGTTACCGTGCTTTGTCAGGGCACACAGCTGATCGAAGCGGGGGAGGGGGAGGGGCGTAATGGCCGAATGGTTAGCACCTTCGGCTTCCACGTGGGGGCCTGGGCTCAAGCCCCGATGGTGGCACGGCCCATGAGCACGAATATGGTGTCTGCAGTCGCTGGCAGGCCACGACGAGGCGCGTGATGACGTGGGTTGTGTTATCTCTAAAATCAGCATAACCTGCACTGGTGACATAGCCCATGAGCACGAATATGGTGTCTGCAGTGTGACATCCCATGAGCACGATAGGCGTGATGACTGGGCTTTGTTATCTCTAAATCAGCATAACTGCACTGGTGACATAATAGCTGGATAGCAGCCTGCCCCAACAAGGTTCTTGATGACGTGGGTTGTGTCATCTCTAAATTTTTTGAAATGTTTCATCTCTAAAATTATTCTGCGGCTTTGGCACGTTTTCCTAATATCCATTTCCTTGTCATTTTTACCGCGGTTGGACAGGGGTGGCGCTCCAGGTCACAGCGGATTGCGAAGACTTAAACAATGTCTCCTTCCGTTTGAGTTATGTCTTTTTTTCTGCGCTGTCTGTCTCTGTCCAAAATGCTCAAACCTGACGTCATTACAGCGCCCCTCATGTCTGATCTACCATGCCTTCATGTTTTTCATTTTGGCGAAAGGGGTATGCTTGATCCATGGACACAAAAAAATTGCATCCGCATCCCAAAGGGATTATCCCGAATATTTGAAGGAAGGAGGGGAGCAGATGTGATGTAAGGTTAATAATGGCTAAATGAAACGGCTTTTGAATGGAAGTATGCAGGGCATGCGAAACACAAACCGTGCGTGTTTTTGCGCTAAGCATTTCGTCTTAGTATTATCTTTTTAATGAGCCGTCGGTGTCGGACCTTGAACTTCAGAGTTCACCATGCTCAGGAAGTTCTACCTCCCACTCCAGACTACACCCTCCTCGCGTGCAGCACTGGCCTCGCCCAGCCGTGAACACAGCTCAACCAGGCGAGGAGGCCAGTCGAGGAAAGACACTCTGGGAAACTTGGACAACACCAGCAATATCATGTTTTATGAACAATAATAACAACCTGCATAACAGATTCCTTAAAACCCTTAGTGTTACCAATGTCAATAAATATGAATGCGCACGGAACATATTGTCTAGCATTGCAATGGATGCGAAGAGGTTGTACTACGAAAAATAATTTGAAGGATTAAGCAATCATAGCAAAAGTGCTTGACAATTATGAAAGGACATCATAACCACGAAAAAGCATAAGATATTTCATTCACATTCATTGGCAATGATATTAAAACTTGCATATTTCTGAAATTTCTGAAGGCTGTTAGGACTCTTGTTTCCATTCGCTGAAAACTGAAAAATGGATATCTAGTCCCCGGATATCAGTCCAATATAATTTTTCACACACCAAACTTATGGAAACTTAAATAACCACTTTCCGCTACTGCTGCTGAAATTGGAATTACAATGCAAATATCAAACCTTGGAACAGATGAATTAGACAAAGTAAGTACCAAAATACTCCGAGCGGTAAGCCAAAACATTTTCAACTCGCATTTTTTAAAATCTTTGCTTTCGATCGGTGGTTTTCCCAGGTAGACATATATCTGACTAGACCTATCTGCACTTTTTCAATTTTTTCCCTTAGTTATTCGAAAATCACATCACACACAGTCAGAATCATCACACGAAGATGATGCGCACAATGATCGATCGCGCATGATATTCGGCCACTACATCCAGTCACACCTGTCACATCATCGCAGCCTGTCATGTGTACGAGCACATCACTTCAAATGACTGCTCACATATAATAATATATACAGCACCGTCCACATTAGATCCACACTGTCTAGTTTTCGCGTGCTCGTTTTGGATCGAGTGCCACTGCGACCTCCCACCTCGATCACACACAACACGGCATATACCGCGAATGGGACGTGCAGGAAGGACGTGAATGTGTACATGTATGTGTAGTGGTGTTGTGTGCGTGTTTGTGGTTTGGAAGCATGTGTGTGTATGTGAAAGAATACGTGCATACCTGCTTGAATTGTGTGATGTGCTGTGCGTGCTCCGCACTATAATTTTACGCTTGTAAGGCTTCGATCATTACTCGCAGTCTAAGCCCTTCTCCTCCCCACCTGTCGTTAAAGCTATCCGTTTCGTTACGTAATTTGGCGGAGCAGCGCTCTTTTTGTGCTTCAAGTTTCAGTAAGTTTAGGATATGTCCTATATGTGGTAGTACTTAACTCAGGTGTGCCTTGCAAATCGTGACCTTCTTGGCTTATGTTATAATGAGAATTTCAATGCTACTCGCACTTTGTAAGTGGGGAAATATCCACAGCCTCTTGTCAAGAGTCAGCATTGCGTTAAATTCCTCGGATATTTTGGTGACAACGCCTCTGAGGAAATCCTGGGTTATTAAATATTCCCAATATAAATATTTAATGTTTCAACTGAATGGAAGCAAAATGTGCGGTAGCTGCTTTCTGATCGACCACTGATGTGCGGAAAAGGATTTGTTGGGATTATTCTGTTGATCATGCGGAACGAAAAGATTGAATGGACGTGTTCTTTGTTACTTCGAAAATATCGCACATGCTACCTGTCCGTGCAAAGCCTATGTCTCGTGACCATTTGTTTTCTAAATTGCATTGTGCCGAGGATTGTTTTGACATGAGGGAGTGTACGAATTGTTTATAAGCGATTCGTGATGGGTTATCTTGTTTCGCCAGACTAATCTGGTAAGACATTATTTGGGAAGTCTATTTGCCAAACTAATCTGGTAAGGTCAGATCCGAAAACCATAATTTTCCGGACAGAAGCTGATGCTAATCTAGGCTGTATAATGAGGAAAATTCTGACTACACTTAAAATAGATTCTTCCAAAACGGGCTAACGGGAAACCGTGATTAATTTCGAGCAATCGTGTTGAAAACAAAGAAGTCTTTGAATGCACGATATTTGTAAGCTTTTTATAAGGGAGTCGATATCTACCATATTCAGACCGTCCAACATGTATGGTTGTGTCATCTTACTTCTTATAAGTCTGCCTTATCTATCGCCCCATAGGAATTTGAACAACATCGCATCCATTCCCTTTAACATGTCCCTAGAGGGATAAGGCAAAGCTATAAACATATGTGCTAGTTTTGATACTAACAAGGACGTAATAACAGTTATTCTGCCCACCAACGTGAAATGTCGCCTTTTTGCATCGCAATATCTCCTCTTTCATCAAATGTATCTTCATTTCATTTCAAGGTTTTTGTTGTTGATGTCCGCTTTGTTCCTTTTTAACGTAATGCCAAGCAATTAATGTTTCAGCAAATGCAATTCCTCCTGTGTTTCTCTGTGAAGCTTCAGTGTCAATTCCGATTTGAAGGCATATTTTGTTTTCGCATATTTTACTTAAGACCAGAAACGGAGAAGTTCTTTATTTCTTCCACTGTTCCGTTCCGAGCCACGCTAACCTGTGCATGTTTGTGTTCATCGCCCAGGACACAATTTAGTGTCCCCTGATATTTAGGAGAACGTTCGCTAGCATTGCTGCTTCCTCGCTTGGTATTTTAAGGCACAATTGCATTAATAACGGTGTCGGGCCGTCAAGCACACACAAACAAATCAGGTACACTAAAATAGATGGTCTGTCAGTAGTCATTCTTAGAGGTACTAACCGATATTCGTGCGTACTTCACGCACCTTATTTAGTTAACTTGACATTTCTTAGCGGGGAGTGGCGCACTTTGCCACTTTTTATATCCTAGTCATTTTTGCCGCGGCTGGACAAGAGGGTCACTGAAGGTCATGAACGATGGCATAGACTTAAACAATGTCTCCTTCCCTTCGAGTTGTCTTTTTCTGCGCTGTCTGTCTCTGTCCAATATGCGCAAACCTGACGTCATTATAGCGCCCCTCATGTCTGCTCTATCATGCCTTCATGGTTTTTATTTTGCGAAAGGGGTATGCTTGACCCATGGACACTAATAATTTTGCATTCATATCTCAAAGGGATTATCCCGAATATTTGACGGAGGAAGGGGAGCAGATGTGATGTAAGGTCAATAATGGCTAAGTGAGACGGCTTTTGAATGGAAGTATGCATGACCTGCGAAACGCAAACGGCACTTGTTTTTGCGCGGAACATTTCATCCTCCCGTCATCTTTTTACCGGGCCGTCGGTGTCTGACCTTGAACTTCACAGATCACTGTGCCCAGGATGTTATACCTCCCACGCCCGACCACACCCTCTTTGCCTACAGCACTGGCCCCGCCCAGCCGTGAACACGGCTCAACCAGGGGAGGAGGCCATCGTGGTTCGTCATCATGCACATGCTGAATGGCTACCACAGACGCCGCCGGCCTAGACCGCTCCGGGCGTCCCCGATGACTGGTATAAAACGACGGCGCTGGCCGGCAGCAGGCACAGTTCGAGTCGCAGCCACAACGACCGCATCATGAAGCTCCTGGTGAGTGAGCATCTTGCGCTACCAGTAGCCGTCGTTCGCTTGTGATAGATTTTTAGCAACGCATCTGTTTCACTGAGAAATATGCTCCTTTTATGATGCACATGTATTCTTTGTGTGTATGCGTGCGTGTGTGTGTGTGTGTGTGTGTGTGAGAGTGTCTGTGCGCTGCACTGAGCTTTGAAACAGTTCTTTTTTTGCATCGGAGGGTTCATCAAAATGCCGACACAACTGTAAAGGAAATAATAATCTTGAACATGCCAATGGAACTATCTTTTGACTCAAACAAAGCCCACCAAAAAGCACACATGCCGTCGATCTCTGGCCGGGATCATGCTATGACAGATTCTGCTGCCGACGCACATAGTAGGCCAGAGCGAGAGGCCGAGAGGTTGTCGGTTTTTGACTTGCTCATTTTTTAAAGTTCCGTACTTGAATGTGTTGGGGAAAAAGTCTTTTCCACGCGTGCATGGCTCCTCGCTTTTGCTTTTACGAATGGAAAAACCCGTTGTCGAAAACCTGCCATGTGTTGCGTTGGACTGATCCGACATTATACTGTTAGTGTTGTCACGCCAAGCAACGCATCGCATAACGTAAACATTTATTGCACTTTTGACCAGTTGTGTCCACTTCTGACAGGTTGTGCTGGCCGTGCTGGGCGCTGCTGCCGCTGCTGAAGATCAGAAGGCTGACGACGCCACCCTGTACTCCACCTACGCCGCTCACCCATTGGGCTACACGGCCGGCTATCCGTACGCCTTGAACACGCACCCGACCGTGTACAACAGCGCTTACGGCGTCCCCACCACGTACGCTTACAACGGCTTCAGCGCCTACAACGGCTACACCCCGATCGTGCACTCGCTGAAGAAGCGTGACACCGCTGAGGCGGACCAGAAGGCTGACGACGCCACCCTGATCTCCACCTACGCTGCCCACCCCGTGGGCTACACGGCGGCTACCCGTACGCCTTGAACACGTACCCGACCGTGTACAACAGCGCTTACAGCGTCCCCACCACGTACGCTTACAACGGCTTCAGCGCCTACAACGGCTACACCCCGATCGTGCACTCGCTGAAGAAACGTGATACCGCTGAGGCGGACCAGAAGGCTGACGATGCCACCCTGATCTCCACCTACGCTGCCCATCCCGTGGGCTACCCGTACGCCCACGCCGGCTACTCCACGCCCTATGCGTTCCGCAGCGTGTACAACACCCCGGCCAGCACCCACCCCATCACCTACAACGCCTTCCCCTACGCCTACCGCTCTCATGTGTACTAGATGATGGCGATGCCGGAGAAGCAACGCGACGTGGAGCTCGCCTGTGCCTGCCGTTGCAATGAGCGTGATAGCTTGCTGCCTTTGCACCGGATGTGGAGACTTGTGTTTTCGCTAAGTTGAGTGCGAACGCTTGTGCCTGTCCATGCATTGTGTCCACAAGCATACATGCGTCCTGCTAATTGGTTTGGAGACTGGTGTTGACCACGCGTTGATGGCTGCGACTTGCAACTTTCTAAGCTCACGGACGTTTAATTTGATGTGGGTTCAAGGGTTTGGAACTGTAATAAAAAATATAAGAAATTCCGTACTATATTCACGTTTTTTTCTCAGTGGCTCGAAGATATCGAGGTCAATGACCGGCATCATGCAGATGACGTAAGCTGTGGAGCCCATGATACATTTTCCTGGCATGCGCACATCGAGATGCAACAATGATGTCTCGAGAGGATACCTTGTTATACATTTGCCAGGGTTCAGTCACAAAAAGCATATAATTTTGATGGGCCCAGCCCCTGTGACTCTGCTTAAACATACGTCGCTCTCCCTTTGTAGAAAGATATTGCAGATATAACTGTTAGGCCGGGCAGGGTGAAAACAGGGTGCGAGGGGAGAGGATATATATATATATATATATATATATATATATATATAGGGAAGAGGATATATATGTAAACATATTTGTATTCTTTTTTCAATTTTTTTCCAAGTTATTCGCAAATCCCATCACACACAATCAGAATCATCACACGAAGATGATGCGTACAATGATCGATCGCGCATGATATTCGGCCACTACATCCAGTCACACCTGTCACATCATCGCAGCCTGTCATGTGTACGAGCACATCACTTCAAATGACTGCTCACATATAATAATATATACAGCACCGTCCACATTAGATCCACACTGTATAGTTTTCGCGTGCTTGTTTTGGATCGAGTGCCACTGCGACCTCCCAACTCGATCACACTCAACACGGTATTTACCGCGAATGGAACGTGCAGGAAGGACGTGAGTGTGTACATGCATGTGTGGTTGTGTTGTGTGCGTGTTTGTGGTTTGGAAGCATGTGTGTGTGAGAGAATACGTGCGTATCTGCTTGGATTGTGTGTTGTGCTGCGCGTGCACGCACTCTGCACTATAATTTTATGCTTGTAAGGTTTCGAGCATTACTCGCAGTCTAAGCCCTTGCCTTCCCCGTCTGTCGTTAAAGCTATTCGTTTCGTTACGCAATTTGGCGGAGCAGCGCTCTTTTTGTGCTTCAAGTTTCAGTAAGTTTAGGATACGTCCTATATGAGGTAGTACTTAACTCAGGTGTGCCTTGTAAATCGTGACCTTGGCTTATATTATAATGAGAATTTCAATGCTACTCGCGCTTTGTAAGTGGGGGAATATCCACAGCCTCTTGTCAAGGGTCAGCATTGCGTTAAATTCCTCAGATATTTTGGTGACAACGCCTCTGAGGAAATCCTGGGTTATTAGATATTCCCAATATAAATATATTAATGTTTCAACTGAATGGAAGCAAAATGTGCGGTAGCTGCTTTCTGATCGACCACTGATGCGCAGAAAAGGATTTGTTGAGATTATTCTGTTGATCATGCGGAACGAAAAGATTGAATGAACGTGTTCTTTGTTACTTTGGAAATATCGCACATGCTACCTGTCCGTGAAAAGCCTATGTCTCGTAGCCATTTGTTTTCTGAATTGCATTGTGCCGAGGATTGTTTTGATATCAGGGAGTGTACGAATTGTTTAGAAGCGATTCGCGATGGGTTATCTTGTTTCGCCAGACTAATCTGGTAAGACATTATTTGGGAAGTCTATTTGCCAAACTAATCTGGTAAGGTCAGATCCGAAAACCATAATTTTCCGGACAGAAGCTGATGCTGATCTAGGCTATATAGTGAGGAAAATTCTGACCACACTTAAAGCAGATTCTTCCAAAACGGGCTAACAGGTTTCCAAAACGGGCTAACGGGAAACCGTGATTAATTTCGAGCAATCGTGTTGGAAACAAAGACGTCTTAGAATGCACGATATTTGTAAGCTTTTTGTAAGGGAGTCGATATTTACCATGTTCAGACCGTCCAATATGTATGGTTGTGTCATCTTACTTCTGATAAGACTGCCTTGTCTATCGCCCCATAGGAAATTGAACAACATCGCATCTATTCTCTTTACCATGTCCCTTGAGGGATAAGGCAAAGCTATAAACATATGTGCCACTTTTCATATTAGCAAGGACGTAATGACAGTTATTTTGCCCACCAACGTTAAATGTCGCCTTTTTTCATCGCAGTATCTCCTTTTCATCAAAGGTATCTTCATTTCAAGGTTTTGTTGTTGATGTCCGCGTTGTTCCTTTTTAACGTAACGCCAAGCACTTAATTTTTCAGCAAATGTAGTTCCTCCTGTATTTTTCTGTGAAGCTTCAGTGTCAATTCCGATTTGAAGGCATATTTTGTTTTCGCATATTTTACTTAAGACCAGAAACGGAGAGTTCTTTATTTCTTCCACTGTTGTACATGTTTGTGTTCATCGCCCGAGACACAATTTAGTGTGTCCTGATATTTAGGAGAACGTTCGCTAGCATTGCTGCTTCCTCACTTGGATTTCAAGCCACAATTACATTAATACCGTGTCGGGCCGTCAAGCACACACAAGCAAATTAGGCACACTAAATCAGATGGTCTGTCAGTTGTCTTTGTTAACACGAACTGCCTTCAGTTATATCTTCATAGCTCATCAGTATCACTACTCAACTTATTTAAACAGTGCCAACAAGTGAGGTACTAACCGATATTCGTGCATACTTCACGCGTCTTATTTAGTTAACCTGACATTTGTTAGCGGGGAGCGGCGCCCTTTGCCACTTTTAAGTCCTGGTCATTTTTTCCGCGGCTGGACAAACAAGTCACTAAAGGTCATGAGTGATCGCGTAAACTTAAACAATGCTTTCCCTCCGTTCGAGTTGTCTTATTCTGCGCTGTCTGTCTCTGTCCAATATGCGCAAACCTGACGTCATTACAGCGCCCCTCATGTCTGCTCTACCATGCCTTCATGGTTTTTATTTTTGCGAAAGGGGTATGCTTGACCCATGGACACTAATAATTTTGCATTCATATTTCAAAGGGATTATCCCGAATATTTGACGGAGGAAGGGGAGCAGATGTGATGTAAGGTTAATAATGTCTAAATGAGACGGCTTTTGAATGGAAGTATGCATGACCTGCGAAACGCAAACGGCACTTGTTTTTGCGCGGAACATTTCATCCTCCCGTCATCTTTTTACCGGGCCGTCGGTGTCTGACCTTGAACTTCACAGATCACTGTGCCCGGGATGTTATACCTCCCACGCCCGACCACACCCTCTTTGCCTACAGTACTGGCCCCGCCCAGCCGTGAACACGGCTCAACCAGGGGAGGAGGCCATCGTGGTTCGTCATCATGCACATGCTGAATGGCTACCACAGACGCCGCCGGCCTAGACCGCTCCGGGCGTCCCCGATGACTGGTATAAAACGACGGCGCTGGCCGGCAGCAGGCACAGTTCGAGTCGCAGCCACAACGACCGCATCATGAAGTTCCTGGTGAGTGAGCATCGTGCACTACCAGTAGCCGTCGTTCGCTTGTGATATATTTTTAGCAACACATCTGTTTCACTGAGAAATATGCTCCTTTTATGATGCACATGTATTCTTTGTGTGTATGCGTGTGTGTGTGTGTGTGTGAGTGTCCGTGCGCTGCGCTGAGCTTTGAAACAGTTTTTTTTTTTTGCATCAGAGGGTTCATCAAAATGCCGACACAACTGTAAAGGAAATAATAATCTTGAACATGCCAATGGTACTATCTATTGACTCAAACAAAGCCCACCAAAAAGCACACATGCCGTCGATCTCTGGCCGGGATCATGCTATGACAGATTCTGCTGCCGACGCACATAGTAGGCCAGAGCGAGAGGCCGAGAGGTCGTCGGTTTTTGACTTGCTCATTTTTTAAAGTTCCGTACTTGAATGTGTTGAGGAAAAAGTCTTTTCCACGCGTGCATGGCTCCTCGCTTTTGCTTTTACGAATGGAAAAACCTGTTGTCGAAAACCTGCCATGTGTTGCGTTGGACTGATCCGACATAATACTGTTAGTGGTTGTCGCGCCAAGCAACGCATCGCATAACGTAAACATTTATTGCACTTTTGGCCAGTTGTGTCCACTTCTGACAGGTTGTGCTGGCCGTGCTGGGCGCTGCTGCCGCTGCCGAAGATCAGAAGGCTGACGACGCCACCCTGTACTCCACCTACGCCGCTCACCCATTAGGCTACACGGCCGGCCACCCGTACGCCTTGAACACGTACCCGACCGTGTACAACAGCGCTTACAGCGTCCCCACCACGTACGCTTACAACGGCTTCAGCGCCTACAACGGCTACACCCCGATCGTGCACTCGCTGAAGAAACGTGATACCGCTGAGGCGGACCAGAAGGCTGACGATGCCACCCTGATCTCCACCTACGCTGCCCACCCCGTGGGCTACACGGCCGGCCACCCGTACGCCTTGAACACGCACCCGACCGTGTACAACAGCGCTTACAGCGTCCCCACCACGTACGCTTACAACGGCTTCAGCGCCTACAACGGCTACACCCCGATCGTGCACTCGCTGAAGAAACGTGATACCGCTGAGGCGGACCAGAAGGCTGACGATGCCACCCTGATCTCCACCTACGCTGCCCATCCCGTGGGCTACCCGTACGCCCACGCCGGCTACTCCACGCCCTATGCGTTCCGCAGCGTGTACAACACCCCGGCCAGCACCCACCCCATCACCTACAACGCCCTCCCCTACGCCTACCGCTCTCATGTGTACTAGATGATGGCGATGCCGGAGAAGCAACGCGACGTGGAGCTCGCCTGTGCCTGCCGTTGCAATGAGCGTGATAGCTTGCTGCCTTTGCACCGGATGTGGAGACTTGTGTTTTCGCTAAGTTGAGTGCGAACGCTTGTGCCTGTCCATGCATTGTGTCCACAAGCATACATGCGTCCTGCTAATTGGTTTGGAGACTGGTGTTGACCACGCGTTGATGGCTGCGACTTGCAACTTTCTAAGCTCACGGACGTTTAATTTGATGTGGGTTCAAGGGTTTGGAACTGTAATAAAAAATATAAGAAATTCCGTACTATATTCACGTTTTTTTCTCAGTGGCTCGAAGATATCGACGTCAATGACCGGCATCATGCAGATGACGTAGGCTGTGGAGCCCATGATGCATGCTCCCGGCATGCGCAGAGGGAAATGTAGCAATGATGTCTCGAGATGCCACCTTGTTATGCATTTGCCAGGGTTCAGTCACAACAAACATATAATTTTGAAGGGTCCAGCCCCTGTGACTCTGCTGAAACATACGTCGCTCTCCCTTTGTAGAAAGATATTGCAGATATAATTGTTAGGCCGGGCAGGGTGAAAACAGGGTGCGAGGGGAGAGTGAGGGGGGGGGGGGGCGCAATTTGGCCCAGCGTCCCGAAATTACCATTCACTTGGGTTGAATGACGATGCCATTACTTACCAAGAGGCGAAGACATTATCTTCGTATGGATATGTTATGGATATGCTGTTTAGTTGATATGTACATATCCCCTAAATGGGTTGTAACAAACAAGATTTTACTGTTCACTTGTTATAATGTATTCCTTCCTCTTCTTCAAGTCCTGTTCACCGTCGTGCTGGTCTGGTGATCTGCCCAGGTACAAGCGTATTCTCCGTCATCCACTTTGCACTGCAGAATTGATTTACATGGCGCGATGGTTATTCGTGATCATTAGCCATGTTTGCTTTATTTGAACTGGTATCAAATTAATCTCAAGTACCGAGTGATGCTTGGGCACTGATCTCTGCGTAGGTGTGAACACGCGTCGGGGTGGCCGGTTGGACTCCCTTTGCCCGAGTGGGGAGTCAATTTGTCCTTCCTAAGATTTCGGGAACTAAGAGGGCTAGAGACACCAAATTTACAGGGTGTGCTGGCCTGTACGTGAACTCATTTAGGTCAAATTTTGAGGATCCTAAGTTTTGTCCGTCAGGTGAAATAAGGTCAATCAAGGTCAAACTCCAGGCTGGTCTCCGAAGTTTCTCCAGAACCTAGGAACCTGTTTTAAGCAAAATGTCACATGCTCATTTAAGGTCAGTGACCTTATTTGAACTTTGCAGGTAATGACGACCAAAATCATAGAAAACTGCTTTGAATTTTGTATCTAAATAGCGACAAAGATAACGCCTGGCAGCATGTTTCTAACAACGAAATGTTGACCTGGGTCATCATTTTACGTTAGTGGCCTATTCTGACTTTTAAGAAGGCCGTGGAGAATGCGTAATGCGGTTCCTGTTATCAATAAGTTCAAAATGAGCCCCAGACCCCACCACACAAAGAAAGCCTTTGAGTAATAAAACAGGCTGGTTTTGATTTTGGTCTGACCTTCTGCCTAGCCCTAGGTCAATGGAATGTGGTTATTTCATTGTTGCGTTGCCTAAGAAAGTACCTCAGGGTTGCATGGCTTCATGTAAAGACTTCGTTGATCCATTAGATTATACGATTCCCTAGAAATTCACATCGCTGAATCCATGATCTGACTTTGGCCTGCCGTGGAGCAGCGACCCTATGAGATATATTTATTTTTTGATACTGCACAATCCGCTATTTAATTGCCTATCGCTACGTAATATTTGGCGCGTCTGCGCCGCGCCGTTCGGAAGCATTCCGGGAAAACCCACGGAAGGTCAATTTGGCCCTCGCCCGAACGCGTGCTAAGAGTACGTAACAACCAGTTCATGCAGAGTATACGATAAACCACCTTAAGCCAAAACCACGCTTCAATAATCTCATCTGAACAGACGTTGACTACTACAGATTTAACAGCAGACACGTGGTATGGAGTTAAAGGAAACTGACCATGCTAAAATGCTTTTTTATTCTAGATGAAAAGAACGAGCAAAATGCCTCAATAGGCGGAGGTCCTGAACCTCAGAAAATCCTGAACTCATGACACACGCCGACTTTTCGCCACATTTTCGCCAAAATACTTCCACAACGGATGTATCGCAATGTTCGGTTTATTTGTAGTGTTAATTGTGCTCCCCAACTAGGTAGAATAATAACTTTGCAAAAGGCTGTGCGTTTGATAGAAAACGTGTACTCTCCACAAAGCTCAGAGCCAGCTTTTAAACACGCCAAAATTTTCAAATTGTCGGGTATTACTAAATTTCGAATGTTAGCTGTGATGCATGAATTCCGAACTCCACAGCTTCCTACACATTTAATGCAATATACAAACTCTGCGAATCAAATCAAACGCATATTAGGCAGTTAAAACATTTAGATCACCTATTCTCCAATCGTAATTATAGGCTATTTACAACATCTTGGCTAGGCCCTAATCTGTTAAAAATATTAGGGTTTCTTATTCCCCGAGACTATCTGATTTTCCTCGATCAAAAACCATCGCTAAAAACATCGTCCGCAAGCATTTTGTAAACACATTAAATTAAGCGACATATCCGACGGTATTGCATGTTTTGCCCTTTAGACATGTCATTCACTCCATACTTGACGTTCTTAATGCATACCATGCTAAATGAATGCATGAATGCATGAATGGAACCTAGTTGGTCACCTGATGATTTCATGCTGGGTTTTGACCTGGATCTCCAGGGAGTCTATCCAGCTAAGCGAAACTTGTTGGGAGCACGCCCAGAGCCGGCGACATAAATTTGGAAATAAGTGTGTGAATTTGGCTATATCAGAACCTGATTATGGGGCATGAAGGAGATTAGGCATGGAGTGAAGTGGGGGGAAATTAAATATGAGATTTAGCAGCAACCGATAGTTTTGAGCTTTTGTACCTTTTGAAAATTGGCCTTGAGCCTTGTGGAGAGTACATGTTTTCCACCAAACGCACGGCCTTCTTTGCAAAATTTCTAGCCTATCTAGTTGAAAAGCATATTAACTCCCCGAATCAATCAAACAAGGCGATACATCCGTTGCGGACGTATTTTGATGAAGATGATGCGCAAAAGCTGACATGTCTCATGAGTCCAGGATTTGCTGGGGTTCAAAAGCACCTTCCATTGATGCATTTTGCTCGTTCTCCGCATCTGGAATCAGGAAACCTTTCGCAAGGGTCAGTTACCTTCAACTCCATACCACGTATTTGCTGTTAAAACTGGTGTCTTCAGCATTTGCTCAGTTGAGATCATGGCAACGTGGTTTCGGCTTAACGTAGTTTATCGAGTACTCTGCGTGTACTGGTTATTATGTACTTTCAACACGAAGGCTGACATAAGTGCCTAAGCATCACTCGGCACTTGAGATAAAGTAGATACCAATGCAAATAAAGCAATCATAACTCATGATCATGAATAACCATCGCACTTTGAAAATCAGTTCTTCAGTGGCTAATGGCGAAGAAGTCTGCCATTAGGATAAACTTGTACTTTGGCAGATTACCAGAACCGCAGGACGGTGAACAGGGCCTGAAGAAGAGGAAGGAATACATCAAAAGTAATAAGCAGTTAGATGTTGCATGTTCCAACCCATTTTAAGGGGGTTTAACATATCCACTCGCAGATAATTGTACCCGCCTCTTTGTAAGTAGTGGCATAAGGCTTCGACCCAAGTGAAAAGCAATTTCGGGACAGTGCGTCAAATTGCTCCCCCTAACCCGAGCGCGTGTATTCAACCCGGGGGCGTTTTGGAAGTGATGCCGTCACCGCAGTATAATGTAAACAAAAGCATGAGCTCCAAGGATTGGCGAATTCGTTTGTGTTTAGTCCGATCTCACAGCTGTGTCTGCAATATCTTTCCACAAAGAAGGGATGGCGTCGTATATTTCAGCAGGATTCACTGCACCCTTCATGTTGATATGTTCAAGTTGGCTAAACCCTGGCAAATGTGTGACAAGGCAGCATCTCGAGCCATCATTGTTGCATTTCGATGTGCGCATGCCGGGAGAATGTATCATGGGCTCCACAGCTTACGTCACTCGCATGATGCCGGTCATTGACCTCGATATCTTCCGAGCCACTGAGAAAAAAGTGATTATGGTACGTAATTTTGATGATCTTTTATTACAGTTCCGAACTTTTAAGGCCACATGGAATTCAACGTCCGTGAGCTTAGAAAGTTGCAAGTCGCAGCCATCAACGCGTGGTCAACACCAGTCTCCAAACCAATTAGCAGGACGCATGCATGCTTGTGGACTCAGTGCATGGACAGGCACAAGCGTTCGCACTCAACTTAGCGAAAACACAAGTCTCCACATCCGGTGCAAAGGCAGCAAGCTATCACGCTCATTGCAACGGCAGGCACAGGCGATCTCCACGTCGCGTTGCTTCTCCGGCATCGCCATCATCTAGTACACATGAGAGCGGTAGGCGTAGGGGAAGGCGTTGTAGGTGATGGGGTGGGTGCTGGCCGGGGTGTTGTACACGCTGCGGAACGCATAGGGCGTAGAGTAGCCGGCGTGGGCGTACGGGTAGCCCACGGGATGGGCAGCGTAGGTGGAGATCAGGGTGGCGTCGTCAGCCTTCTGGTCCGCCTCAGCGGTATCACGTTTCTTCAGCGAGTGCACGATCGGGGTGTAGCCGTTGTAGGCGCTGAAGCCGTTGTAAGCGTACGTGGTGGGGACGCTGTAAGCGCTGTTGTACACGGTCGGGTACGTGTTCAAGGCGTACGGGTAGCCGGCCGTGTAGCCCACGGGGTGGGCAGCGTAGGTGGAGATCAGGGTGGCGTCGTCAGCCTTCTGGTCCGCCTCAGCGGTGTCACGCTTCTTCAGCGAGTGCACGATCGGGGTGTAGCCGTTGTAGGCGCTGAAGCCGTTGTAAGCGTACGTGGTGGGGACCCTGTAAGCGCTGTTGTACACGGTCGGGTGCGTGTTCAAGGCGTACGGGTAGCCGGCCGTGTAGCCCAATGGGTGAGCGGCGTAGGTGGAGTACAGGGTAGCGTCGTCAGCCTTCTGATCTTCAGCAGCGGCAGCAGCGCCCAGCACGGCCAGCACAACCTGTCAGAAGTGGACTCAACTGGTCAAAAGTGAGACAAATGTTTGCGTTATGCCATAACCTGCTTAACGTGACGAGCACTAACACGATATAACACTGAATCGGTTCCACGCGGTGCATAGCACGACAACATATTTTTCCCAGAGTTTTCAGAGTTTTCGACAACATATATTTCCCATTCATTAACGCAAACGCGAAGAACGATGCACGCGTAAAGAAAGATCTTTTCTTCAACACAGTCATAAGCGAGCCTTAAAAAATGAGCAAGTCAAAAACGGACAAACTCTCGGCCTTTCGCCATTGCCTGCTATCGATGCCCGTAGCAGGATCTGTTATAGCATACTCCCGGCCAGAGACCGAAGGCATGCCCGGCTGGGCTCTGTTTAAGTCTCAAAGATATTACCATTGACATGTTGAATATCATTATTTTTGTTACGGTAAAGTCGGCATTGTCATAAGCCCTTTGATGCCTAAAATGCTGTTGCAAAGCTCAATTGCCAATGCAGCACACACGCGTACACATACACATAACATACACGCGCAGCATGAATAGGAGCACCTTCCTCACTGAAAAATTGTAGCTAAAAATCTACCACAAGGGAACGTCGACTTCTGGTAGCGCACGATGCTCACTCACCAGGAGCTTCATGATGCGGTCGTTGTGGCTGCGACTCGAACTGTGCCTGCTGCCGGCCAGCGCCGTCGTTTTATACCAGTCATCGGGGACGCCCGGAGCGGTCTAGGCCGGCGGCGTCTGTGGTAGCCATTCAGCATGTGCATGATGACGAACCACGATGGCCTCCTCCCCTGGTTGAGCCGTGTTCACGGCTGGGCGGGGCCAGTACTGTAGGCAAAGAGGGTGTGGTCGGGCGTGGGAGGTATAACATCCCGGGCACAGTGATCTGTGAAGTTCAAGGTCAGACACCGACGGCCCGGTAAAAAGATGACGGGAGGCCGAAATGTTCCGCGCAAAAACAAGTGCCGTTTGCTTTTCGCAGGGCTTGCATGCTTCCATTCAAAAGCCGTCTCAATTAGCAGGACAGGCCATCATCGATCGTAACCTATCATTCCAAAGTTGTTGGCATTAGTTAAGGTGCCCCAGTGTACACGAAAACATCATGCTGTGAAACAGTTGTTTAAATGCATTGGTTGGCGAGTTGAAAGTATTGATTGTCATGTAGGACGGATTCGTTTAATTTTCGGATACCACGACGCCTTTCTCTACAATCTGCCTTTTGTCATTACTGCCAAGCTATCATCTGTTCTACAGCTTGCCATTGTCGTTACACCTTCTATGCTGTTTTGGAGTTTCCAGTTTATAAAAAACTTATCTGGGCCCCAGCTTTGGTATGTTCTCTCCATTCTATTATAATTTATTGTGGCATTCTGTTATGCTGCCGTGCATAACTGTGGGATATAAGTTCGGAAGTCATACAAGCATTGAAGTCTGCTCACAATTTCAGGATGTTTGAATCAAATACAATTGTTCCGCAAAATGGCGGAAAATCCGGCTCATTATCATCTGGTCCGTCAACACTGATCAGCCTTTAAAGATGTGTACGAATTTTGCAGACTGCAACGACAAAGTTGCCATAGGCAGAGTTTTTGGAGTAAGTCAGTGTATAGCACTGTTTTATGAGATCCTTGCTCAAAGGCTGTGATTGGATAAAAAGGCGCGATAACTCTCACCATTCTGCACAACCAATAACCAATTAAGCGAGAAAGGAAATTATGGAGAACCATCGCCCAGTAACCGAGACGGCTCCAGCAGCACACCCGCAGATTTATTCGCCACCGTGTGCCATTAGATGTAGACGCACGTCATGCGTGTGGGCATGTGTATTGTTTTGGCCATATGGGCGAACTAGGAAGTAGGGTGAGCATATGTTGTTTGCATGACGGAAGTGCGTGTGCAAAAATACGAAAAATGATAGCAAGTTGATAAAAGTACGCCAAGACCGCAGCTGCCTCCTATCGGCATACTGCTTCTTGCCTAGGAGATAACACTACTACTGCGATACTGCCAGCCGCTTGGAACGCCATTGTCACAGTCAGGGGCAGAGCGAAGACCCATTTCTAGCTAACCGATACACAGCATGACCTTTACAGCCAGTTGAGCAACCCGTTGTAAGACGTCACCGTCTTCAAATGCTTTTAAGGTTAGGCGCGTTGGGATGTGTTGATCCGAGTGCCCACGGACGTGGAGACGTGGACATGGAAATTCACGCGGATGATCAAAATATTTCATAATGATTCTAACAATTGGTAGATAAACGAGCGCGGAAAGAAAGCAACAGTTACCAACATCTTGAGGCAACCGACACGCGCACGGAGCCGTCTGTGAGCCGCGCTAGGGCATCGTATGCGTCACAAAGAGTGGCGCACTATTCCCCACGGCTAAGTACGGGTCAAGTGTGAAATGAAGGTAAAACAAAAATTCTGGGCATCCCGTGATGGTATGGACCGACCGAAACGTGTGTGACTACCTGCGAGCTGTACTGAGGCGTCGCAAACGTCACAGAGGCTCACGTGAAGGGTTAGCACTTGTTAACCGAAACGCAGGCAGGGAAAACGGCAGTGAGCTTTGGAAACAAGCAGTATTTGCAACGAACCCTGAATTGGTTGAGATTATGGCACAGAATCAACAACAGTCGAATACTAAAAGCGGCGAAAGAGACGGTGAGCGTAAGTATTTTGACCCGGTCATGAGTTATACTGTTTGAATGATTGTCATGCGGACAAAATGAGCCATTTCGCCACGCTTTCGTTGTTTGTGCCACCGTGGCACTTGGAGATGGTGCCCCATGCGCCGAATTTTACAGATTATAGACTCTAGTACTCGACCAGCGCAAAGCCGAGATCGCGCCTCCTCTTCACAGAGACAACGTTGGCTCCGGCCCCATGCCGCTGTTCTTCTTAGGAAAACTTGGCCCCCTCGTGTGTACACCTCGTACATATTTTTTGTCGCACCTGGCGGCGAGTGTCCCCGGAAAATCTGGCCACGAAATTCATTCAGCTCCTCTGAGACGTACCGGTTTTTTTCTCGGAGCTGGAGACGGCGCCGGTACATTTCATGGCGCATGCCACCATGGGAAGCGCGCCCAAAACGCCCGCCATTGCTACTGTTACCGCTAGGCAGGCGATGCGCCCGGTCAATGTTACTCTCAGTGATTCCCAGGCCTGGCATCAGCTGGCTTAGGGTCACCAGGCTCAGAGATGACAAGGCTGTTGATGTTCTCGAAGTCATTGAGGTCGGGGTGCGTGGAGCGTGGGCCGGAGCGCAGCCACACGGCAGCTCAGCTGACTCGACCCCAGCGGCCGGGCGGCAGCGCCGGCAGGACCGGCGTCCACGTCATCCCGGTGACGTCACCTCGACCCGGGGTCGCCAACCCGGCGGCGGACGGCTCGCCTGCCCGAGGGCCAGGGGCTGGGGCGGCCGGACCGAGCCGCCGCTGGCTGGTTGACTGGGCGGCCCCGGCACCGCCAGGCGAGGGAATCACCCAGACGGCGCGCGTGACGGGCGCGGCTGTGTTCCAGGACAAGATGAGGCACGGCAGGCGTTGAGTTATTTCGGCGTCCTCGACTCTCCTCTATAATTCAGCTATATGGGGGCGTGACACTTCACGGCCATTGCTCAAGTCCTTGACTGTGTTGCCTCGGTCCTCAGCGCGACGCTCGGGGTCTGGCATCCTCTCTTTGAGTGAGTTGAACGCCTCGCGAAAAAATCCACGACATTCTTGAAACCTACCACAGATGAGTGCTGGAATGCGTTCCTCCATCTTTTCTTCGGCCACGTCCACATACTGTTTTAAAGTCCTTGTGACCCGAGTCACAGACGGGCTGCAGCCTAGTTCACCGGCCCAGTCACGGGCGTCACGCTTCACGGCGGGCGTCACGGCACCGGACTCCGAAGGATCGTATTTCTGAGCCCCACCAGACGCATCGCTGGTGTCTCCGACGAGGCTCTCTGTGATCCTGGTTGACCCTGAGCGTCCACCCAACTGGCGCTCCGATCCTTAGTGCTGCCTCTACCACCGTGTAAAGACTGCTCCATGGCTGGCCGCTATCACTGTACCGGTGACAGGACAGAACAGGACAGCTCCGCAGGCCGGGCCCAACGCTAAAACCAAGTTTCACGACCACTGCTTTTGAAACCAGGAAGGTCACAAAAAGCCGGCAGCATCGGCGGTCACATTGACATCATGGTCGTGCTTAGTTCACTCCGCATAACGGCAGGACGGACGCGCGCGGGGTGGGATGGAGCGCGACCCGGCCCCGACCGAGGTCACAGGCTGGCTGCCATGACCTTTTGGGTCTTGGGTATTTTTGATGAAGCGGACGTGAGATAACCGTGAATCTCCTGCATCTTCAATCAATGAGGCTTAAAATGCAACAAAGCAGTTTCCCGTCACATGCTTAAAATCATGCATATGGACCCAGACAGATAGTCTCGCTTTCCTTTGAAAATGCTGATATGAGCGCCCATCGAAGCGCTTTTTTACCACCAATGCCTTGTATTTGCGCTTGATATTAGACAGTTGTTGAAAAACGATCGGCGTGCGCTCACGTGTCTGAGTCATAATTACGGGTACTCACGCTCATTTCGTGTTTAAAAGATTCAAATACGATGCAAAATTCCAGATTTCACATCTCACTTGGCCTTTACCCGGCGGCGTCGCCAGGTTTTTGTTCAGGGAGAGGCCAAACAGGACGCTGACGTGCATGGGGAGCATGTTCCTATCCCACCCTGCTGGCTGCTGCACTCAAATATGAAAAAGCTTCTGATTTACCGGATATGATCGGTGACAACATGGGACACTCGCTAACCAATTGGTGACGAAGTTGCAAAAACGGGAACGGGTTGCAGCAGACCAGACCATATTTCAACAGACGATCGCAGTTAGACGAAGGTGAAAACTAAGTGTTGGTCTGTAATCGGTAACGCTCGCAGCGTGAGCTCGTGAAGGCACATGTCGATACGCTGACGTTTCGCTTTATGAGCAAGTTGAGCCGCAAGATGCTGCCAAACGTAGTAGCTTTAATCAGGGTAGTTTTGGGAGGTAGCAGAAATGCACTTCAAACTTTATGAACTTGGCCACTTTATCAGTGCTGACGCCAGAATGGTAATGACACAGTGTTTTTCCAATATCTCGCTGATCAGCGCTTTTCACTGAATTTTTCAGCCAATAGCTACTTCACGTGGTCAACAGCATAAGATGCCAAATAACTAGGCTTATTAACAATCGTAAGAATTGTGACTGGCCATGGCATCTTGCGTCAAACGTAATCACTTTCCTACCCGGAGTTTTAAGCGTCGTACTATTTGAGACAGATAGGCTCGAATGCTTGCCACGTGGTAATGCGTTAAGTTCAGTGCAAGGCTGTAGGATACTGTTGGATGCACTCGCGTCGTGAGAAGATGACTGTCATGAAAAGCTTAGCTAACCGTCGTTTTTTAGGCACTGTGCAGGGTTTTCTACAGATCTACCATTGAGGGCGCCCCTGGTTATAGCATCAAAAAGCCCTGTCGATCTAGGAGGCTTGTTGTTTGTGGATACCCGACCTGTGGCTTCAGAGGTCAACAGGAGGATGTCGGGCGACACATGTCAGGGATTTATCCGCGGCTTCCTGCTGCTGAGAGGAACGGCGGCTTTGGGGTAGGAGGCTGAGCATCGCTGGTGTGGACCTCTTACATTGCTCGTCACACCTCAGGCTTACCGTACTGACAGGTGGACAGGCGTGGGATAAAACGTTTTTGATTGTCGTATTGCATATGTAGCTAAATGAAGGTGCCAGAGGTATTCAAAAATACGTCCGCACCTGCTAATACCAATGCTGCATGGGTTTTGCACACATTGAGCGGAATCATGTTGGGAAGTGCGCGGCCTGCACCGGTAAAAGCAGTGATTATGCGAGGATAGTGAAGGTCACCAACGCTTCCAGCTGAACCAACATGACGTCACAAAACCAAAAGTGATATTGCTTTCAGGTGCTTGTAGAACCATACTATCGGTAAATGTAGGGCTGCAGGGATGTAGTTTTGAAAAATACGTACGGATGAGGGAGGAGAGAGGGGAAAGGGGGGCATGAAGAATAGATGGCTGAGCCTGCCTGCGAAATGCACTTAAACAGTTTTCTCTCTAGACGTGATGGACTTTCTCTTCAGAATTGGGAGCAAGGGCCTAAATTCTCGAAATTAGTTTGGGGTGGGGACTAAACTGAAAACTGAAAAATGTTAATTACCGAAGATGGTAAATGAAAAATGATATATAAAAAATGCAGCCCCGGCTAGAAGGTACAATCACCCCACAACTAAATAGAAAACTTGACACTAAAAACCTCCACTCCACAACTAAATAGAAATAGAAAATTTCAACTATTCCAACTTGGCCAGCGATTTATAAGTGACCGATAATTACCGCCACATACAACAGGATAGTATAAGCGGCTAGCAAACTCCATCATCAAACCGAGACCTGGGGCAGCATCAGCCGACTTAGGGCGTCACAGCGCGTCTGCATCCTGGCTGAGGAAAGAACAAGCTGGCAGTTGTACGCAGACGGCATCATTGCCCACCGCCGTATGCGAGCGAAGACTATCACTATCTCCGTTTCCCTGACAAGCCGAACAATAGGTTGTGACATCTCTTGATAGCGAATTGGCGCCCATAAAGCAAGGAATGGAACTTGTTCGCACTTGAAAAAACCACCAGGCCGTCTCGATCTGTTTGAGCATACTTCTTTTCTGTTTCAGACAAAGTTTTTAGGTGAAATGCGTCTGGTTTCTCACTGCATTGACGGTCAACTTAGGACAGTACACATCCCAGATCGTACGAACTTGCATCGTGGCAGAGCCCCGTTTTGTGATCGGAATAGAAGTTCGCTCAACATGAGGTACTCCATATCTGATATTTTTTGCCTTGAAGGCACGACTTCGCTTCGGATCACAGGTCCACTTCTTTTAACGAAGGAGACTGTACAATGGAGCCAGAAAAAAGAGATGAGAAGTCTGGAAAAACTTTCTTTAGTAGTTGAGCAGACTCAGCTAGGTACGCAGTTCACCCGGATGTTTCGTTGCCAGTGCTTCAACTATCGGTGCCTGTTTGTCTTACGGGGGTGGCGCACTTTGACCGTTGATCCTGTCTCCTAGGTAAATGAACAGCTTCAGACGAAAGCTGCACGTGCTCCTGTTAATTCACAGTGCTTTGTCTCGTCTTCTGGGAAATACCGCATGAAGGTTACTGCCATTATTATCAACCTCCACGCCTCCTACCGGCACATTATCCAGGAAAACTGTGACATGCGAGATTTCGGCTAACAGAAGAGACATGATCCTTCAAAAATTCCGGTTGCTGAATAGGTTTCAAATCCTAGATGAATCATGACATGTAATGGTTTGGATGTGTTAATAGTGACTAAGTTGTGCGATTCATGCGATAACGCAGCCTGGTTGTATGCCTGTCGTATGTCCATCTTGCTGAATGGCCATCCATACAACTTCGCCAACAGCTCGTTCCTTTTGGAAGAGAACACTGTTCCAAAATGGTGGCCCATTGACAGTGAGCCTGTAGTCATCACAGATACACTATCCTTCATTAGCCTTTTGTACAGCAACGACCGGCCACTTTATCTCATTTTCCACACGCTGTTCTAATGCCAAGCTACGGACCTGGGAAATGCCTGGGAAAACTTGGGGCGGACAGAATTCCTTCAACAGCTTCCTTTACGGCTACCGCTCGTTTGTCTACCAGATGACAACGAGGCTGAAGAGATAATGCGACTTGACCTGTACTTTTGTTTGTCATTGCACTGAACTTGGGCTTATATCCCTGCCATTGCAATGAATTTTGTGAAATTCATTGCAATGGCAAAAAAAGACACTGTGCCTGTGACACTGTCCAAATGTTCCACATTTGCGATATGTATGTTGAACATAGGAACGGATTAACGCCTATAGCACCGTCTACTGGTACTTAAATGGGGTGGTAGGACTGGAAAAGTAAAGATGAAATAGGTAATCTTCATGTTGCTGTAGCTGCTTATCTTTTCCGAGGGTAGCTTCAAAAGTATGGAGGTGAGATATACGCCCCGGTGTTATTACCCCGGTGTAAGTGTGTACTGCGGCTTTGAACACCAAGTTGGAATTTGATCTGGTTGAGCCCTGTTTGACCCGAATTTCACAACCTAGAGACCTCAAATTTTGACGCAATTTAGCACTCATCCAGGTCTACCCATTCTGTACAACTCGTGCCTCTAGTTCTCTTAGTTTTTGAGATATCAGGGTGTTCAACTTGACCCCCTCCCCTGCCCGAGTGCATCGTATTCAGTCGGCCGCCCGTACGCGTGCTAAAGACGGAGATGAAAGAAAAGCGCAGGTTTTGGTGGCCCGTAAAACACGATGATCTAACAAGATATCTTATGCAGCCACCGTAAGGCATTCAGACATCCCGAAGCATTTCTGCATAACTTTGAAGCGATCTTCTGAACAGCATTGCAATGTCCGATCACGTTGTTCTCACGGAAAGTGAGCAAAATGGTATGACAATACCGCTTATTCGAGCGGTGCTTAATATAGCTTCATGGCCACACACAGCTTCATCCCATCAAAAACCGTGCTATGACAAAGCCGTCCCTAGGTTCAAAATGGGTGGAAGAAAATCACACGCATAGCAACGTATTTTAGCTAGACCATTGCTATTCTCTTCCATTTGGTTCATTTCAGTGGAATAAAGCCACCTGTTACCACGAACACGACATAATTTTGAACGGTCATGGATCGCACTTGACAGTTCGACTTTAGCCATATGAAATAAAGCGAAGCTATTATTCTCTCTGGAGATGACCAATGACAGAAACGTTTCGTTACCCCACTGGCGGGGTTTTATGAACAGGGCAGCTCCGCATGTTATTGCACGTCCAGCAATTTTGTTATGCGGGGTAGAAGACAATTTTCAAAGCGACCGATGCTGCAATCTGCAGACAAACCTCAAATTACAGTTATTGCTGACCCGAGTTAGACGCTTCCAGTTTCATGTGCCCATCGTATGATCATAGTCAGTCTCTCTCATTTATTCAACGTTTCGATCTGTCCATAACCAGAGCCCCCCCCCCCCCCCCCGTCCCCTCCGTGTAGGCCGCTCTGCTCGAGCTCTTCCGTGCTCGTGCTCTGGCGGTGTTTGACAATGAAGTGTTTGAGAGAATAAAAATGAGTTTGGGTGAAACGTAAAATGAAATGGTCTCCCAAAGCTGCAAGGTGTGCGCGAAAAAAATTGATCTCGTGACTTTCAAACAGGCCAAGTCTTGTCACAAAGCCCCAAGCTGAATCTAGCATAAACTTTGGTGAGCTAACCTTGCATAAGTATACAGATTCCAAGCGATAGTGGTAAACTCGTGAGCGATAACAGTAAGTCCAAGTAAGAAAAAAGTTGCGTATGTTTTCTGCAAAAAACGAACGACTTGATTACTTTTGAACAAAACGTCAGAAGCATAACTTTGATAACAGATCATAGGTCATGAACTCTCACAGTAAAAAACGCCAAAGTTCTTACCACATTTGTTAAAAAGACGCAAACTCAGCTGGCCAAAATTTGAGCAAATTGCTCAAAAATGCTCAGAGGTTACTCCATATGAGCACCTACGGAGAACTCTGCAAGCTACTCATCAACCGAGGGCCGTGAGTCTCAGAAGATCGCTGGTCCCTCAACACATCACAAAGAAGGCCACGGCTTTCCGCGCCGACAGGGCGTGCGCGAGGTCAGAATCCATGCCCCAGCCACACCCACCACACCCGCCATTAATGCCGTCCATGGAATGCTCCGCTGCGGGAAGCCGACCGCCGACAAGCATGCTTCGCATCACTAAGCAGGCGCTATTCAAACAAAGTTAAGGGAGTAAGTTGCCAGCTATACGAGAAATCTGATGGGCCTCGCTGATAAGGTACCAGATATAAAAACTAGGATTGGCTTTAGACGTGCATCTAAAACTGTTTCTTGCTGGTGCACAGCCTTGCCCATTCGACTCATCTACGTCATTCTGTACATGAGGCCATCCAGCTTACCAAGATTATTCTTTTATTTTAGCATTGTATTTGCTGGGGAGGCGAAATTCCACGAGCGGGTAGGCATTCTGGGTCGTTAACGAGGCATCTGCCTCCACAGGGCAGACGAGGCATCTGCCTCCACTGCCAAAATACGGCCTGGACATAGGCCGGTGAGAATTTTGAAAGTGAATCGACGACTCACGCTGCGACAGATTTTTCTTGCGCCTTGATTTCGCTGGCTTCTTTTTAAAAGACAAGACTTGTAGCGGCGTTTAAGACGGAAACAAATTCAGAAGCTTGAAATTGCCAAAAACAATGTGACAGAACCGTAAAACTGGTGATTCTCTTTTAAAAACCATGCCACATAACGAAGGCCCGTCTATCATATGCTTCTTATGTGGGCCCTGCTCCCGTCCGCCGTCGGCGGCCACTGCCCTGGCCCGGCTGTCGCCCGCATGTCTGACCGTGAACTGATCGCACGGCCCCTTTGTTGCATATTTCTGGATCATCATTACAACTAATTAGCGTGTGAAACGTTTATTGGACACCTGCAACAGCATCTTTTTTCCGAATTATATTCTCTCACACCACACCACAGCAGAAAAATAGCTTCTGGGAAGCTACCTACCTTAGGTATAAATTGGCCCTACGGACATTTCATTGCCCCTCATTCAAGGTAGATCACTTTCTAAACAGATATAATTCAGAAGCTTCGTCAGATTTTTTATCTGGGTTCTACAGACATCAAGAACATCGCGAAGGTAAATTATATCGATACGTTTGATCAAAATTTAAAGATGAAAAGTTGACTGCAGATCGAGTGGCCAACAATGTGCATTAACATGACCAAGCCATGCTTGTCTAGAAATGTTCACCATTCAGTCAGAATCGATTGGTGATGCAATCTATGTAACGTGTTTTTTTAGCATGTACGCCAGCCAAACAACAAAAGCCTCCATACCAGGCGTTGCAGTCTCCTCTGTCTGCGAAGCGTTAGCCCGCTGGCTAACGTTTAGCTTTGGCCTACGGGTGACGAAACGAAAATGATGACACTCCTGAAATAATTACCTTTTTAAACACATTAAACGACTAGTAATACAAGTTATGTTACGTAATTTTGAGCATGCGCACACGAAAATCTTAGAAACAAAAACCTCGACCCCAGGCGTTGCAGTCTCCATTGGCCACGCAGGGTGGGCCCAGCAGCCAGTGCTGAGCTGTGACTAACGTGTGGACGGAAATAATGACGCTTCTGAAAGCAGTATCTTTGAAGGCTTCATGCCTCAAGTCTTACGTTTAGAAGGCAGTCCGGACCCATATTTCACGTTTGCGATTTTTAGACTGATCGTAAGAACGGATAGGTCCTTACAGCACCGCGAAGTGAGGCTGGTATCTGGTGGTTGAACTGGAAGAGTAAAGGAAGAATCTTTATTTTTCGTGTTTCTGTTCTTATGTTTCTGTATCTGTCCAGAAAACAGATTAACGTGGCGCCCGCCATCCGATGGCACTTGCAGTGGCCGACGCCATTCGGTTTTGCGAAAGCTGCAGCCCGGGTCATCGATGACCTTGCTCCTGAGGCTGCGGGCAGGCATGTTCAAACATTTTGATGTTATTTGTTTCACTAATCCATTATGAAAAGATGAACATCCTTGGGCAAACGTGGAATGACCCTGCACAATTTCAATCTCATTTCGACCCACTTTATTTATAACAATGATACCCCCACTCTACTCAATAGCGAAACCCCTTATTTCCTTCCGGACAAGGGGCCCCTTGAGTAGAACACCTGGAGCACATTAACTTTTCCGGTCAAGGGCTGAAGAGCCATTCAGTTCCATCGCGAAGTGTCTTCCGGCTGTCGTTCTGGGGGGCAAGATTTCCTGGTTGACTTCCATGGGGGCAAGATTTCCTGGTTGATCCGGAGGCTTTAAGAAGGATATGTCATATCACATTGTTCAGAAGACCTCTCTGACACGGGGACCTTCCTGACCCGCGCAGTTGGCCCCGGATCAGCACAGGAACCTTCACTGAGGCAACAACATCCCTGATCGTCGCAGGTGGTCCAATAATTGTCACATAGACTCGAGTTACATGTTGTTCTATGTTCTTCAGAAATATTGACCACCCCCTGAAAGTAGATTGTAGATGAGAGGGGGTCCCAGATTTGTAAAACATCGCTAATCCATGCTCATCTTAGAATATACAAGACTCAGTCAGAATTGATAACCGATAAAAAACTATGCAACATGGTTCTGAACATGCGCGCTCGCAAGTCATAGTAACAACAGCCTCGACAACCGCGTTGCAGTCTCCATGGACCGCACGGCATCGGCCTCGCGGCTGTGGCACTAAGCGATGGCCAATGAGCGAAAGAAAAAGATGACACACCTTGAGGAAAATGGTTGATGAAATGTGTAAGTCGCCACGTGTGTTAAATGTAGTCCAAAAGCAAACTAAACACAACCTTAATCCGAAAAATGCGGGGGGGGGGCAGTTAACACTGCTGGTACCCAACCTTGAAAAGTGTTGGGGGGCATGGTTCCCCTGGCCCGGCTGTTCCCACACCCATGCTCGGTGTTTCCTAACATTGCACTGAATTTGGCATCGGCCCTGCTGCGCGAGTCGCCCGACTCGTGGTCGTGATCATGGACCCTGTCTCTTAGTCCTCCATCTTCGCGGCATCGCTAAACGCATTGCGATTCTGTGGATGCGCTACTAGTGAAGGAAGGACGCGATAGCCCTACTATTATAAAGGCTTTACAAAATATCTGTCTAATTATGGTTCAGATCTGGTCCTGGTTCTAGTTTTGAGCTTCAGAGCATCCTCGACTCTCTCCTCTCTATCTCTCTTCCTCATCTCTCTCTCCTCTCATCCCGTCTATCTCTCTCTCTCTCTCTCTCCATCTCTCTCTTCTCTCTCTCTCTTTCTCTCTCTCTCTCTTCTCTCTCTCGCTCTCTCTCTCGCTCTCTCCTCGTTAGCTCGTTCTTGCGCTTCATGTTCTCTCAGACGCCTCTCGCCACCGGGTAGATTGCGCTTATTAGAGCACTATGCAAATTCTCTACAATCATACGTGCATCTGCAGCTACCTCGCTGCAGCTCTGGTGCGGCGCGTGCGCTGAACACCACACCAGCACCGAAAAGCTGGGGCGGGGGGGGGGGGGGGTACTGCTCGCCTTCGCTTTTGGCCAGCTGGATCCAAACCAGTCGCTACAACTGCTCCTGTTGTCATGCGTTGGCCACCGTCCATCTGCCGACATCGGCCTGGACTACTGGATGTCCAACCCATTCAAGGACACTTTTTAGGAAACTGTCGTTTCGAAGGCCAGTTTTTGTTGTGTGCGTCTGTACGTGCAGGGGCGTGGCGGGCATGTTCACGAACATTTTCTGCCTTTTATTTCTAGCTCTCCCTCACCTACTCGTTGGGGCACGTTTAGTAGAATTAGTGCAATGTTTCAACGTTCTGAAAAGCAGCGGGAACCAGCTCGAAATCCAATCGCGAACTTTGATTTGCGCAGCAAATAAATTGTATTTCGTGTTTCATGATGCGAGCGGAAAATTGGGACACTAAAGGCAACATCCCATTCCCAACGCGTCTAGATTGCCAAAAGTGCGGCCACTTTTCAGCCGTCTGTTGAAGTGTGATGCTATGTGGTAAAATGTTGCCGCAACGGAAAATACCACTGTAGACTATCTCGCCTCTCTCTCCCCTCCCATGGCCCGGTGTTAACCTCGAATAACTCTCCTGAATGTTGTGAACACCAGAACACCAGAATATGGTGCAGAGAGAAGCTTCTGGCTAGAGGAGAAAGCACCCATACCAATCAGAGGAGTGTCACAGCGTTCTGCTTATTTAATTCGTAACCTATTTATCATCAGGTGGCAGAACCTTACGACGCAAAGTACCCCTGTTTGTCGTGTAAAACCATGCAGACGCATTGGCATGTGTGGCGATGTAGGTTTGTGGTCGTCTTCGATAAGCAAGAAATGAGCCACGCGAGGTCACATGCACTGGGCTTTCGAAGGTCGCGACGAATGGTTACCGTTTTCCATTCGAATCCAACATGGGTTACGGTCCAGAGAAGCGGGAAGCTTTTCTCTGTTGGAGAGACAAAGAAATGGTGCAAGAGCAATGAACACGCCTGCAAATAAGCATAACATAATACGAAATGTAACTTCCAATAACATTAACTACCCATTGAAAATATAATATTCCAGCGACATCATCGAATAAATTTGATGCTTCCCGACCACAAGGATTGCGACGAAATCGTAGGGCCGCTCAAACCGATTGGTTCAACGCTACCGGACTTATGATCACCGTGACTCTTAAAGCAAAACCATGTCCTCTGCAACATTGAGCAGCGTGTTCTGTTACAAGCTTTATGCCATTCAGTTAATGTGACAGCCGCAAGGTTAATATGACACAATGTGCGTTTTTTGATCGCTCGTCAGGTGAAAACTAGTCCCATGTTTGTTTGCAAATCATTGCTGTCATAACGTGCGGGTGTGCTGCCCTCGCTTCAATAAGAAATATTTCGAATACATTACTAAAATTATTAACCTTGCAGCTGATATGAGTGGCCAAGCTAAACTGGCAACAAGATCAATGCATAAAGTGATAGGCTTAAGTGCATTAATTAACTGTGTACATTCTGTGCAATTAACATGTACATGTGTATATACATACATATACATACACATATATATATATATATATATATGTATATATATATTATATATATGTATATGTGTGTATGTATGTATTACAGCTTAAGGATATAAATAAATAAGTATATATTGAAGTGCATATATCAACTGCGTACCTTAAATTGTAGCCTCATACGTGGTATGCTTCGTTCGATAAATTACATAGGTGCGACTACGACATCCTCACGACATCTGGCGATCAACTCACGCGACGCGGCACCACAAGAGCACTTGCAACACGGACATGATCAGACGTTGCCACGACAGTACCTGACGTACAGCACTGACATCTTTCGGACACGCAATAATAGACGACGCCTTCAAATTTGGAAAACAATATTGCTAAATGAACACCTCTTCAAACCATCAAACTCCAGTACAACTCTTGAGTTAATGGCGTGTTAGCTGTTGTTGTCAGCTCCCGCTGATGCACAAGTTTTGGCTTGATGTACTAAACCTTAACATAAATACGCATAGTTAACTACCGTTGATGTGATTGTGGCAATGTGTTTTTGAAATTTGTCCATTTCTGCCGTTTTTTATGTAAATATGTTGCCGTTATTTTATAGAGTTTGTGGCAGATGAAGCCCAGTAATTCATTCGTTTTCACCAAATTTTCATCAAAAAAGAGTCGGTAGCCAACCACCCTCTGAGAAAGCGGGCCGAGACCTTCGTGGTGTTTGCTAATTTTCGCAACATTAGTGGACAAGACTGACTTCTCCACACTTCCATGCTGATAGGAAAACGCGACCTCATGGTTCAGACCGATTCCGCCCCACCCATGACACTATCACATGCACATTTGACACAGAACACCATACCAAAACGCACACACGCTGCCAGGCACGGTAACGGTAAACTGCGGACTTTGACAACCAGACTTCGCACTGCTGAACAATTCCGTCCCCCAGACGTTCATCTTTGGCCACAAGGTGGCTCCTCTCGGAAACGCGTCCGCGTCCGCCGCTGCCGTCCGACTCCGGATGGGCAGGCCTCAGGCGATGGGGGGATGAGTATAAAACAGCGGGCGGCGAACGGCGACAGACACAGCTCAAGTCGCAGCTACCTCCTCAGCACCACCATGAAGCTCCTGGTGAGTGAAGCCTGTGTCGGCCTGACGACTTCACTGTCGGTCGGGCAATCCTCGTCTTTTCGGGTTAAGGCTGCTTCACATTCGTCATAAAATGACACTGCAAATGGTATGGACTCGTCTTCACTTTGCTTTCCCTTTTATCTTTGCTTTCCCTTGGAGTTTGTTTCAATTGCGCAGTGCATTCATTCACAGTGGACCTTCTAACCGAAGACTCTTAAATCAAGAGTTCAGATAATCCATTTCGTAAGTAGGACGATGTCTCCCGGTTTTCTGGCGGAGCAAACTTTTTTTTTTACTTCATACCTTGAATTATATGAACCTGCCTCACTAGAGCAGAGATCAGCCAACTGACACTCGCCCTTGTCTCAGGTTCTCCTGACCGTGCTGGGCGCCGCCTCGGCCCAGTACCAGCTGTACACTGGAGCGTGGCCGTACACCGGGTACAACGCCCCGCTGGCGCACAACGCGTACCACGCGCCCATCACCACGTACGCTGCCCACCCCTTCGCGTACCATGGCCTGCCGTACTCGTTCCAGCCCGTCGAGAAGGAGGAGCCCGCTGTTGAGGTCAGTGATGACGGAGTCTGTGACTCTGACACGGGCAGTGTCAGTATTGCTGATCCACGCCATGTCAGACTCTCGTGTGGCCGCTAGAGGTCAGGCTTCGACGCGCTGTGGACCGTCAAGAGTCAACATTAGGTTTAGCGCGACGCTTGCGCCCTTTGCAGGGAAACAGCGGTGTGCAGCATGTTCCAAAACGTGTCGGTCAACTTCCGCTGTTTCGTGGCAATTCAGTGTCAACGATCTCTTTAAAACAATTATGTTGCACTTATGGATGAAGGTAATCTGAGAATTAACTACGCTCGGGTGTGTATCTGGTAGCACGCGAAGAACTATGGTGTTCGTTTCGGTGTCCATTTAACGCAATGCAATTCAAAATCATAACAAGGGTGGAAAGACTTGATTCGCATCGCACAAATCATAAGCTTCGAGGATCTTGAAGGTCCTTGGTGTCATCTCTAAGCAGAAACCTAACACATCTCTGCCTTTTCCAGTCCCGGTCCAAGCGTTCGGCGGATGAGGACCAAAAGGCTGACGACGCCACCCTGATCTCCACCTACGCTGCCCACCCCTTCGGCTACACGGCCGGCTACCCGTACGCCTACAACACGTACCCGACCATGTACAACAGCGCCTACAGGTTCCCCACCACGTACGGTTACAACGGCTACAACGTCCACCACGGCTACACCCCGTTCGTGCACTCGCTGAAGAAGCGCGATACCGCTGAGGCGGACCAGAAGGCTGACGACGCCACCCTGATCTCCACCTACGCTGCCCACCCCTTCGGCTACCCGTACGCCCACGCCGCATACTCCACACCCTATGCGTTCCGCAGCGTGTACAACACCCCGGCCAGCACCCACCCCATCACCTACAACGCCTTCCCCTACGGCCACCGCTCCTATGTCTACTAGATAATGACGATGCCGGGAAAGGTAATGCGACATGAGCTGTACTCTTGTCTGTCATTGCACTGAACTTGGACACTTGTGCCTGCCATTGCAATGAACTCGGGAAGTCGTGCCCGCATGTGGTCTGAGGAACTGCTTGTCTGTGGGCCTGTCTTCGTGCAGGACGTGGAGACTTGTGGCTGCTCTTGCAATGATTGTGGAAACTTGTGCCTGTTTGTGCTCTGACCAATTGTGCTCAATGTCTGTGACAGACACGCTTGGAATGAAACTCACCTTCATTGATTACATGACAACTGGATGTAGAAGTGTGAAGCAGTGCGCAGTTCGGATTGTAACATGCGAAATATTTTTCCTGGTTCTGACCTGGTCATATTTGCTAATAAAAAATCAAAGCGCCTTGGTCCCCTATTCATTTGCTGCGATAGTGGGGCACACGCAGGACCGCTGCCAGACTAGGCATAATAACTTCCGAATGGTGCGGTGGAAACCCGCAGAACCTGGCATAGCTGGAGACATTGGAACACCATAGCATTTGGTATAAAATCTAGGTGTGCCTTGCATGGTCGCTGATCCATGGTAGGTCAAAGTCAGGCCTTGGCTGCCAGCGAAGGCCATTTCTAGGAAACCGGTCAGTCTGATGCGACAACAAAGCGTTAGACGAAATAATGCATCTCTGCGATAGTTTCTTAGGCAATAAAGTAATTTAGTATACGGTTACAACAAATTCCGTTGACCTAGGGTCACGCGTGGCGATCAGGCCAAGGTCGAAGCCAACGTGTTTCTTACTCAAGTGCTGGATATATGAAGCAGTACCTGGTGCTCATTTCGAATTTCTTAACAAAAGTCACCGGTAGGCATTGGGCCTGGTGCCCCAAGAGTCGGTCCTGGGAGCTCCTGCCTCGGCGGCTGTTGCTCCTGAGCGCGCCCCTGCCCCGGCAGCTGTCGCTCCTGAGCGCGCCCCTGCCCCGGCAGCTGTCGCTCCTGAGCGCGCCCCTGCCCCGGCAGCTGTCGCTCCTGAGCGCGCCTCTGACGGAGCGGCTGCCGGTGACGAGCGGCAAGTACGGCGTGAGACCCGTCGCAAAGACAGGAGCAGGCGAGGTAGGCCTGAGTGCGCCTCTGCTGGCACCGGCGCTGGCACCTGCGGGTGCAGGCCGCCAGGTGCCCGTGACAGGGACGTGCTCAGTGCGAGAAACACGGCAGGAGCGTAGCCACGCGTGTTGTCGTGTTCGTGTTGAGCGTGCCACGTAGCCACGTGAGTGCTGAGGTCCATTTTTCGCCTGGCGTGGCGCACTCAGCTTATTCCTCTATTTGTCTCTGTCAATTTCAGCCGACTCTCTCGAAAGCCAAGTTGAAATCCCGTTAAATTGATTTGTTTCAGAATTTTCAGTTACACCAGCTGACTGACCTATCACGTCCCGCTGTGCCATTCTCGTAATGTCGCTGTCATTGGTTCGTCAGTACACGTTTGTCTTCGCACGCTTTCTGTCAATGCTCATTTGATGTTCGCTGGATCTCTCAGCGCCCGTCGGCCTCTCCGCCGTGCGCCCGGCCCTCGTGCCTGCCGCTGACCTGCTGGGTCGGCCGGCCGGGGCACGTGCCCGGGCCCCACTAATGGTCGGCTGGTGGTGCGTCGCCGGTGGCCGGGCCGTCCTTGTCTCGCCACCGCCGCAGCAGAGCACGCTTACTGACAGACACTGTCGCGCCAGACACAAGGTCCGCTGTTGCCCAGATCTGCACTTCTAGGTCACAATAGCACGCAATGATCATACGCCTCACTCATATTTGCCACCACAATATACATCATACACCTCAAGCCTACCCGCATCTCGACAGGCGGATATCATTCTCAGGAAGATAATACATGTTTGCCGCCATGCATCATAACATCAAAATACTTTTGATATTACAACAGAGGAACGACTTGACGAAATAGACCACTTTACAAAAGACAAGAGAGTAGACATAGTAGCGGCCTCTGAAACAATATTATTGGGAAATACTCGCTCGAGGCTCTATGAGCTGACTAATTTTCACCCTCCACAAGATACAGGACTATGCATGATGAAGTAGCGGCATGCACGTGATCAAGCCTGCCGACTTGTTACACCATCTGGCAAAAACGTGTTCATGCCAGATGAAAAAGTTCATCTCCTTGCGAATGATCATGTTCTCTTTTTTACTATTTCGGGCTTTTCCAGGATATTATAAAACACGGACAGAAAGTCACATTGGATTTATATCAAAGGCGGAAGTCCTGCCCTCAAAGCTATAATATAAATGCAACTCCTAACTAAAAACCAGCACAGACAACTGTAAACAAGGAGTGTGAAATATAAATTAAAATTTAGGGGCTTCATGCTCACCCAAACCGGGCTCCAGTCCCCCCAACTTTTTTTGGCCCATTATCCCCCCAACTTTGAGGGATAATGGGCCAAATCTGGGACAACACCTGTTTGTTGGTGAATTTTTGGGGGAAGGATTCACATTTCTCGCGGCCAAGCACCCCGCCACCTCCCTCAAACCACTTTGTGAAACTACGCCTTTGATCCAAATGCAAGTTCGTCCGTCATTTCTGGTTGAGACCGGTCGCTCGGCCAAGGCTCCTGTTTCGGTTGAGATAAGGAATCCCTGTCACGGCGATGAAAACTGATCGGCCGCCCAATTCACTGACTGTGTACACCGCTGTGCTTACTTGTCTGCCATGGAAATGCACGACTAAGTGAGTGCATGTTTTCCTCAACACGCGCTTGGGTGGTGGTCAATTTGACCTCCCATCGGAGGTCAGTTTTCAACATAATTTTCAAAAGCGCAACTTTCGAAGAGGACGGCGTAGCCACGCCAATCTTTGCGTAGCTGTAGGCAGTTGAGAAGAAAATATTTTGGATACAAAATCAGATGTAGCTTTCAACGCCGCTGACCTTTGGCACGTCAAAGCCAAGCCGTGACTGTCAGCGAAGGCAATTTCTAGGGAATCGTTCAGTATGATGCGCCATAGGAGAGTAGAATGAAGTCATATATCTCTTCGGTAAGCTTTTCAGCGATAAACTGACTGATTTTGAGATTATGGCAAATTCGATAGACCTAGGGTCTCGTGTGGACAGGCCAATCCGAGGTTAAAACCAGCCTGCTCTTTTGCTGGAGATCTTGCTTCGAAGGGAATATTTCACATTTAAAGATATTGAGGCAAGCACCAGATATGATGAAACGAGCTCACTTATTACTGACATGATCCTTAAGGTAAGAAAGACTACACAGCGCAATTTATCTGCTTAATATTTATACTCCTCAATATGTCATGGTTTTGCTACGTCATCGTTCTTTGCACAACTTTGATTGAGAGCCATCTGACGACCGTTAGAGCCAACTGACCCAGAAAATGTGCATACGAGCGCCAGATATAAACGACTCGACCATTGTATTTTTCTCGGCCTTAATCGCCGCATGGCTTATGAAATCGTAGCAAATAAATGACGTTATTATGAAATCGCGAATGCTGATATTACCTTGACCTACGCTTCACGAAACGGTCATGGAATTTTTGCAGGCTTATAGCGCCGAAACTGGAGCAGTTTAGGTCTTGCTAAGGTCTGGGCTATGAACTGCACCGCAAGGTCTTTAAGATGACTATTTCTATTCAAAACCCGCTTAGAAATGCGGAGCACTCCCTTCAAGAGGTAGTTAATGTTGCTCAGTTCGATTTTTATAGCAGGGACTACAACCAAATCTTCCATGGACCTCTTAAAAATCAGTACAGATCACTGACCTAAAATGATCCAAATTAATTGCTTTTTAAAGATGGGCGACCTAGCGTAATCATTAATGTTTATTGCACTTGAAAAATTAAAGCAATCTTGTATTTTTTTTATTATCATGACCATCCAAACGTAAAAATGGCTGCTGACGTAAAATGATCACCAGGGATTTTTGTTTAGAACAGGTGTCTAGCTTCAAGGCAGTTGCACGGGAAGGTTTGAGGGTACTTCGGACACCAATCTTGTGTCTGACATAATTTTATCTTATTTGATCCAAAGTTTCTGCCCTATGGACCTCCAATTTTAGACAAGGGTGATCACATGCAGATCAACTTCTTCTGTGTGTTTGGTGCCTCTAGCTCTCTTAGTTTTTGAGATTTTAAGATTCAATATCCCGCCTCCTAGCCGAGTGAAGGTTACTCAACCGGCCACCCACCAACTGCTCGACTGGCAATCCATGCACGCGTTTAAGTTATTTATTTTGCCTTGCACAGTAGAGCATTAGCAAACCAAAGTAAATATCTTGCATCGCATTCTCACGTAATCGGCTCACCTTCCCCACCTCCAGGTAGTTTCGGGTGATCACCTGAGGCTAAAAAGAAAAAAGGGCCGTTGCCTCGGCATCTCCCAAACCCGTCCATAGCCAAGAAACGTCGTACGAAAGTCAGCTACATTTCGCCGTCATCAGTCATCTGTCACGATCGCTGGTGCTTTGGCATCTCATACATATGCTTGCCACTTGGCAAGGGCTCTGGTGATCGCACAAGCTTCTCAAAATCTTATCAAATCTTCATTCAAGGTTTGAATGAACGGTCTTCGGTGGAATGTTCATCCACGTCAAGTTCCTTTCTTTCTATGTAAAGTGCCTTGTGTCATCTAAGATTCTAAAAAAAGCAAAGGGATGACATGCATTGTGGGCGTCGAATTTGTGCATGGGTCTTGCAAGCAGGAACAGAATCGGTCGGACATAAATCATTTAACACTTGCTTAACGATAACGGCCTTTCGCTCAATGCAAACAGTACCAAACTGAAACCAAGTACCTCACTGTTGTGTGAGAAAGTCACATTTGGTCCGTGGCTGTAGAGGACAGCATGCTCATCCCTGGAGACACATTTACTGGGGAGGAGCGAATAATCTGCGATGATGTAAACAAATTTGTTCTGGCGGAGGCCTGGCAAATAGGTCAGTTGAAGCAGCGTGCTCAAAATAAAGCTGGTGGTGAACTCATAAATGGTTGTGATTTTTTTCAGGCAAGAGAATGAATTTGAAACACTGCTACCTTTGTGTACTATCTACCTTTAACATTGAAATGCGATGTCACACACTAGGGTTAAATGGGATCGCTGGCAATATCAGGAAGAATTGTGGCTAACCGAATTTGATCCGACTGCCTAGCAACGTTTATTTCGTTCTTCGAACGCATTTCGAAGGCAGTCTTCGGGAAAAGTTGATCCACGGGTGACATGGAACTGCTTTATCACTCGCCCAACGGCATCGTTGTTCTAACGGTTATATTATACCCCTGTTGCAGACTTACCCTTAGATTTGGTAATACTTGTTTCTCATGTCCACGAACCCGTCAGAGGTGACGGGCGAACCCACCACAAATGGACAACATATTGTAATATGCATGTGCCTGCAGGTTCTCATGGCCCCAAATCTACTTTCGAGGTGGCAGGGCACGAGCCCTATTGCAAATCATCCGGTTCCGTGCGGGATCGTGCAGTGTAAGCTCGCGAGATGTAGACTTTGCTTGTGACGGACATCATGTATCATCATCGTGTCTATGATCATCGCAATTGTGGGAGCACGTCACTAGCAGAGCTCAGGCGATACGTGCCCCAGAAATATAGAAAACGCGCCATCTCTGAGGGTAACCGCAAGCGAAACTTTCCATGGCGCGTGGTCATAAACAGGTCCGTATTGACACATTTATTTCTGATACTAAGAACTCGTTCGAAAACATCACGGGTCGTCTGTTCCCATTGGCCAGCTAGTCAATAAAGCCCTCGTCACGCAGCATCTGACGATTGTTTTCTAGTCGTTGGAAACGCGTTGCCCTTTCTTGAGACATTTCTTCCTCCCGAATAGTCGTCTAACGCCTGATGGAGTCGTTCTATAACCAGCCAGTCGCCGGTTCGCCACTCCGCCGTTGACGCTACATCCGCCTTACTTGCGTCGGGCAGCGTCATCGGCCAATGCTTCGATATCCGACTCGATTGCTGCTTTGTCTGCCTCCAGGGTAGCCGTATACGTGTTGAGCTCTTCCGTGGTGACGCAGTCGTCGCCGTCGGTGTTCATGGCATTGAACGCATCCGTCAGAGACTGGTGCGTGTGTCCTCGTACTCCCTCTGTAGTGGGCTTAGCCGTCGCGACCACGACCAAGCACAGGATCAGGAGGCTAAGACGGAACATGGCGAGGGAGGCTGCTTGCACTGGCTGCTGGTGAGGTACTGATGATAAGGCATTGAACCACCGTCTTAAATACGTCCCGAATGAGTCAAATGAAGGCAATTTGCGCCGTCCGTTATAGCAACAAGTGTACTGACAGCTACGTAATTCACACTCGCAGTGTCACGTTTGTACAGCGTGTGATCTTAAAGTACGGTGTCATCTGTGAAAATGAGGTGATCCTAGGTGTTCCTTTTTTCGTATTCGGAACCATCGCGTTTTAAAAATTCATTTGGCAATTAGTTGTTTGTAGCTTTAGCTGCAGCCAAGTAGCAAAACACGATATGTCATGATGACCCATAGAACACCGGTTACGGCAGGCAAGATGCTCTGTGTCATACGTAAGACGGTACTGGTAGCTTTATTCCCTGTCAACCAGATCAAGAGAAAGGAGAGAAAATTCATCGGCTACATGCCGATGGAAACGATGAGTTTTTTGCTAAGTTTCCAAAATGCGATGAAGCTGTAATACCACTACTAAAACAGGTGCAAGCGTTTAAGTTTTGGACCGCTCCTTCATGGGGAGAATGACTGGCAGTGAGATGCACACGGCTCGAAATGCAAAAGACGAGAGACAAACAGACGCACTCTGTCCAAAAAGAATATGGATGATAGAGGCCGTCCGCTTCGTCGGGCGACTGCAAAGATGATTTCGAGCATACCTGTTGCATCTTCTTTTCTCGAATGTCTGTATTTTCGTTGGCATTTTATCAATCGTCGAGCCAGGAATCTAGGGAAGGAAGTCCGCCTTCAAACACCTCATAATCATTATCATCATTATCCATCAGTTTCCATAAAAACGAAAATCACCTCTACCTTACGGCTGCTTGCCCACGATGCACCAAATAAGATAATTCCAACACCATAACACCCCACCATTACTTGTAATTACTTCAGAAAAACCGATCTGTGCCTTGTTGATGGGTACATGGTGATATGGTGATAGGTACATAGGTAGGGATGATTAATGGTACATTTTCGTTTACAAAGTGCCATCATAGTACAAAGGTCGTCAGCATCTTTATGTCTGCTAGCTGGCAAGCGTTTGTTTGCATGAGCAACGTCAGACGCGTGACGCGTGATGCGAAGTCATATCAAGTAGTCTCTTTGTACACATATTGTTAATCGCTAATGCGATACAGACTGCCTGCAGTAACAGCTAGACATTACTCTTTGTGCAATTCCCCGTCTGTAATCCCCTGATGGTGGTGGCCTCTTAAAATTGCGGTCGCTGCTCAAAAAATAATAACTGCATAATTGAACATGAAAGGCGGGCAATTTTTAACTAACTACACAGACATGAAAAACATGGCGGAATCTTTGCACAATCTGGCCGCTTTGAAAACGACGTGTGCTTCTTTCGAATATCCCACACAAAGACATGTCCTTTTTTAGCATCTCTTTCTTAGGCATATGTTCCTTTGAGCACCACAAGGTGTTTCCTGAATTATTCTTTCAAAGTCAAGTTTGTGGGGTGGGATAACACGCGCCCGGCTGACCGGACAAATACTGTGGTGGCAATTACACCCGGGTGGGGCAGCAATTAAACCCCCAAGATCTCAAAAATTAAGCTAGCTAGGGACACCACATTCACAGGATGGGCTAACCTGTGTGTAAACTTACTTTTGTCAAAATTGGAAGTTCCTCCTTTATATTCCTGAGCTCAAACAAGGTCAAACGCAGGATTTTTGTTCAGTGTACTCAGGCCTCCTCACACGACCGCCGTGAGCTCATATACATGTTGCAAGGAAATGTTCAATAGTGTACATTCAAGTTCAGTGACCATTTTAACCTTTAGGAGGTCAGGGTAACCAAAAAATATGAAATTACCGCTATGCCTCAGGGATCGCCCTCGGGGGTATGTTTCCAAAAAGCATGTTCCCGCAACAGGTGTGTTCCACGGACATTTTAAAGGTCAGATTAGGTCACTGATCTAAAATGACACCAGCCAACATTTTTGAAACGGCCCGAGCCAACATCCGCTGTGATTTGGCCATATTGTTCATGTTTGTGTAGTTGGTTGAAAATTGCATGCCATTCAAGTCTAAGGTTTCAGTTATCATTTTAAGCAGCGACCACAATTTTAATAGGTCACCATCATTAGGGAATTACAGACGGGATTACACAAAGAGCAATGTTCAGCCGTTACTGCGGGCAGTCTGTATCGCATCAACGATTAACAATAAGTGTACATAGAGACGAAATGATGTGACTTCGCATCACGCGTCACGCGTCATTCGATAAATGTCGATGCAACAGGCATAATCAAAATCATATCTGCGGATGCCCGGCGAAGCAAAGGGCCTCTATCATCGGTATTCTTTTCGAACACAGTGCGTCGGTTTGTCTGTCGTCTTTTGCTTTTCGAGCCGCGTGCATCTCACTACCAGTCGTTCTCCCAATAAAGAACGGGTCCAAGGCTTAAACGCTTACACCTGCTTTAATAGTGGTGTTCTATCTCCATCGCATTGTTGAAGCTTAGCAAAGAACAAAGATAACACCACATCTTAACAGCCCATTAATTGCCGCAAGGAACTCGCGAGGGCAAGAGAAGGAGAACACTTGTCACAATCATTCTGCGTATCTAAAATCGTGTTCACCGCGGGCTTCACGGGTTAGGGAAAGTGTTAGAGGCGCTTTTTTGCACACATAAGCACATAACAGTCGTAGCTAGGACGTTAATTACCCTTTGTCGTTCCTGGATTCGTCCCTGACATAATCTTTCAGGACGCCGTTTATTGCACAAAAGTAAAAAATGGAAAGCAACGTTGCGTTTGCGATCTTCATGCTCCGGATGACGACTGCCCCCAACTACTCCTTCCTCGGACGCGGATCTGTGTGACATTGTTGAATTTCCTTCCTCCAGCCGCACACACGCGAATATTTTGTTCTACGCTATCTTTTCTTAACACCGCAGTGCATTCATTGGCTTGCGGTGATGCTACTTTGGACCCCATTTTGCATAACTAGGACAGGTCTCGCTCATCGAAGATAACATTTTTGTATGCTTTGTTCTGTATGTAAAATTTTACATCAAGAGAGGGAAAACTATGCACTAGGTGTCTGCGTTGATGGCCTCTAGGCGTTTCACGCTGCTTTGTGGGCCCAGAAGCCTCCCAAGGTTGACAAAATTTAGGCTTCGGGCCGCTACCTGCTCACAGCATGTGCAAACCCGATCGGCTCTGCATAACCTCCACTACTCTGATGAAGAACATTCGCTCTGCAAATTACAAGGTCGCTTTACCCTAAGTGAAGTCAGAAATAAAGTTTGTTTTATTACAGTATATCATGCCTTGACCCGCGCCTGGCTAGTAGGTAGTTTACTTACCCAAGATACTTTTCGAGCACAGATCAACAATGAACGCTCGCAGCGACACACAATTTTAGCACCTGTTTGTCTATAAATGTGGCACCCTTTCCCCCAGTTTTAAGGTTTGATCCCCCAAGATCAGTGATATAGGTCAGCTGAAAGAGGTCAACCTCTGAAAAATTGACCACATTACTTTTAAGTAAACCATTTACCACTGTTCAAACTTGTTTCAGCTATGAAGCATAGGAGTACCTACAGTTTAGAGCTTCCGGACTTTTGGAAACGGGCGAGGTCAGTGTCCTGAAGTCAGGTCTGTTGTTGTTGTCGTAATGCATGCAACTTTGACACATTGTGTAGTTCTGCGGTTTGCTGATAAGGAACGTGGTACTAATACGCATGCAAAACGGTCAAAGGCCACAGAGGACATGATCTTGGCCCAGGTCTTGACATTCGTCTACAGGTGCCCTCTACAAACACATGCTATGCCCCCAAAAGGGCAGTTTCTAGGTAATGTTAGACGCAGAATTCAAATTATCCATGAATGAAATGTTTCTTGCTGCGACATCACTGTAATACAGGAGTTCATACTAGGTTACGTGACGACGTGCAAAGTTGTATGAGGTCATTCAAGGCCAATGACCTATGTTTTCAGCAGCGGAGACGCTAGATGATTATGTGCGACGCGATAAATTGCCTCATTATTGTGTCTGTGAAGCTGATGTGTAATTCTACATGACGACGTGCCTATTTTTATGTTGTTATAATCTCATTATCAAGCGTCAAGTGGACTATGTATAAGATACAAAAGGGCTATGCGATCTTGATTGCCTATGGATGTAAGACACGCTATTTCTGACCTGAAAAAGCATTGCGCTGGTAGCATAGGCTCCGTTGACACTTGCGGTTAGCACTCCGTTAGCAATTTTGTCATCTGGTTGGTTTATAAATTTGGCGCAAGTTGAGTTCAGCGGACCTCTTGGTGAGGCTAAACTGACATGTATACGTTAATAATGTTTTTATTTCACAGCTGCACCCAATGCAATAAGCTTAGTCAAAAGCACATTGAGAAAATGCGTCGTTCTATTAGGCTACAGGTGGACAAATTTTGGATGGTGACCTAATCAAGCATAACAAGGGCGCAGAAATTTTCGGAATGTGCTCTCCATAGTTTTTAGGCCTATTTTCACGCCCCCAACATTCGTCTTGACGTCTTACATAGCTTTTAGGCTTCATCTGCAGGAATAACCAGTTTTGAACTTTAATGGCGTCTGGTGGCCTAAAATTTCACCTTAAGTCAAAAGTTTGGCATGCATTGTTCACCAACTGACGATACCTTCAAACGGTACCGTTATTTTCCTCATACGGCATCTGAAGGCTAAACATCCCAGGGCTTAGTCAACTTCCCCCAGCCGTGTGCGGTTGTCTCAGACCAGGCGCAGGCTAATTTGGTGCGAGCTGGGAAGCATTTAAACACATGAGTGATGCCTGATGCGTATGGCGTGATGAGAAGTTGCATTAAGTTGTTTCCATGCACACCTATTGTTAATCATTAATGAGATATAGACCGCTCGTGGTAATGGCTGACGACTACACCTTCTACAATCACCTGAATAATGTTGACCCCTAAAACTGTGAGTCGCTGCGTAAAACAAAATTGAGAACGCGAGCATGATTGCCAGAATATTTTGAATTTCGTGCTCATCGTTTGAATTAGCATGCAGCCGAAATGATCATGAATTTTCTCTCCTTTCTCTCAAGCTAGTTGACAAGGAATAAAGCTACCAGTGCCGTCTTACACATAAAACAGAGCATCCTGCCTGACGTAACCGGTGTTCCATGGGTCATCATGACATGGCGTGTTTTGCCACTTGGCTGCAGCTGAAGCTACAAACAACTAGTTGCCAACTGGATTCTTCAAACGCCATGAATCCGAATACGAAACAAGGAACACGTAGCATCAGGTCATTTTCGCAGATGGTGCCGTACTTTAAGATCACACGTTGTACAAACGTGACACTGCGAGTGTGAATTACGTAGCTGTCAGTACACTTGTTGCTTTAACGGACGACGCAAATTGCCTCCATTTGACTCATTCTGGACGTATTTAAGACGGTGGTTCAATGCCGTGTCATCAGTACCCCACCAGCAGCCAGTGCAAGCAGCCTCCATCGCCATGTTCCGTCTTAGCCTCCTGGTCCTGTGCTTGGTCGTGGCCGCCACGGCTAAGCCCACTACAGAGGGAGTACGAGGACACACGCACCAGTCTCTGACGGATGCGTTTAATGCCATGAACACCGACGGCGACGACTGCGTCACCACGGAAGAGCTCAACACGTATACCGCTACCCTGGAGGAAGACAAAGCAGCAATCGAGTCGGATATCAAAGCATTGGCCGATGACGCTGCCCGACGCAAGTAAGGCGGATGTAGCGTCACCGGCGGAGTGGCGAACCGGCGACCGGCTGGTTATAGAACGACTTCATCAGGCTTTAGACGACTTTTTGCGGAGGAAGAAATGTCTCAAGAAAGGGCAACGCGTTTTCACCAACTAGAAAACAATCGTCAGATGCTGCGTGACATGGCTTTCTTGACTAGGTGGCCAGTAAGAACAGACGACCCGTGATGTTTTCCAACGAGTTCCTGGCATATGAAATAAAGGTGTCAATACAGGCCTGTCTATTACCACGCACCGTTGAACGTTTCGCATGTGTTTATCCTCAGGGAAGGCGCATCATTGATATTTCTGAAGGCCACGTATAGTCTGAGCTCTGCTAGTGACGTGCTTCCAAAATTGTGATGATGATAGACACGATGATGACACATGATTTTGGTCACAAGCAAAGTTTACATCCCGCAGGCTGACACTGCACGCTCCCGCACGGAACGGGCCGGGTCGCAATAGGGTTCGTGCCCCGACACCTCGTAGGAACATTTGAGGCCACGAGAACCTGCAGGCACATGCATATTATGATCTGTTGTCTCTATGTGGTGGGTTCGTCCGTCACCTCTGACGGGTTAGTGGAAATGGGAAACAAATATTGCCAAATCTAAGGGTAAGTCTGCGACACCAGCATAACCAACCTTTAGAACAATGCCGCCGTTGGGCGAGTGTTGAAACAGTTCCATAGCCCGCGTGGCTCCAGTTTTCCCAAAAAACTGCCTTCGAAATGCGTTCGAAGAACGAAATAAACGTTGCTAGGTAGTTGGATCGAATTCGGTTTATTGGACGCCGTAAGCATCAACGCAAAATGTCCTCACAGGTGCGTACGATGGTATAACTTCGAATCTAGGCATATTGACCGAGATTCATGGAGTCTGGCTTTAGTCAGCAAACTGCTCAGCTTAAAATGCTTTGAAATCAAAGATTTGTTAATGTTTTCAAAATGTGAGTTGAAACGGCACCTGTCAACTCACGCTCCATGAACAGGCAAGGGTGAACAGTTCATAGCCAATCAAAGAAAGGTTTTTAGGAACGCACGAATGTTTGTCACACATTTGAAATTTTTGCATCTTTATTGCACATTTTTTAGATCACAGCGTAGCTCCGTAATGCCAAATCTAAGTCACTCCGGCTTTGATGCCTAATGAAGTGGAATTATTCTTACATACATCGCTTTCGGACGGAAATGGTCTGGTTCACACAAAAGTGCTCTCATATGTCATCTTCATTGAAAGGTCGAGAGAAAAGGCATCGACCCTGGCTTACCTATCATGGCTGTTGTAAATAATCTTGTACATACACGACAAATGGTCGAATTACCATGCATGTTTTTGTTATCCGGGACATCTTACTCGCTGTTTTGTTTTGTTGTGTTGTGGTTTCCACTTATGATTAATTGTTTTACGGACGATTTTGTAACCCCCAGCTTGGCTCTAAACGAAGTTCACCTCACTGCGTTCTTTGCACAACTAAAAGTATTTAAAGTTCAGAGCAGTGCCTGTGCAAATTACCGGTGCTAAAGCATTCGACAACATTCTCAAACAAACACATTCATTGATAGGCCGCCGTAGATTCAATCGAATAATATTCGTAGAAGTCATGAGCATTCAACATCTCAATTTAGCCTTTATTATAACTTTACGGGAGACGGAAGGGCTGACCCATACTTTGACAAATAAGTAACTGTAGAAAGCAGGAACAATCGCACAACCTTGAAGTTGGATATCTCTATCGAGCCCGCAAACGCCGATGTTGTTCTGTACTGCCAATCTGCACATCCAACTTGCACTAAAGGAAATGTTCCACAGTGGAACGTATTGAGGCAAACATCAGACATGATGAAATATGCTCCCTTCTAATCATTGGTTGCCAATTGAAGGTTTCGCGTATGTTTATCCTCAGGGAAGGCCGATTATTGATATTTCTGAAGGGCACGTATAGCCTGAGCTCTGCTAGTGACGTGCTCCCAGAATTGCGGTGATCAAAGAAGCGATGATGACACATGATATTGGTTGCAAGCAAATATTACATCTCGCAAGCTTACACTGCACGATCCCGCACGGAACCGGCCGGATCGTTATAGGGTTCGTGCCCCGACACCTGGGAGGTATATTTGGGGTCATGAGAATGTGTAAGCACATGCATATTAAAATCTGTTGTCACTTTGTGGTGAGTTCGTTCGTCACCTCCTACGGGTTAGTGGAAATAGGAAACAATTATTACTTAATCTAAGGGTAGGTCTGCGACACCAGTATGGCTGACCTTTAGAACAACGACGCCGTTGGGCGAGTGTTGAAACAGTTCCATGTCGCGAGTGGCTCAACTTTTCCCGAAAAACTGCCCTCGAAATGCCTTCGAAGAACGAAATAATAGAATTGCGATGATCATAGACGAAACATCAACGAAATAATAGAATTGCGATAATCATAGTCACGATGACGACAACGTTGCAAGGGAGTCCGATCAAATTCGGTTAATTAGGCGCCGTAGGTATCAACGTCTATAATCTTGAGACGTGCGTACGACGGCCGCGTACATATGTGTTTTCACCGCTACAGAATCACCAAAGTTGACAGGTTACCATGGTTCGTTGGGCCTGGTTGGACTGTGAATTTAACAAACTGTGTGGTTATTATGCAGCATTATGTACATTCCATGTAAGGTCATGCTTTTAATTTACAGTGCAACAACGTACGCGTGTTGAAACCTGCAATATTGAAATTTGTCTTCGAAGCGATGGACCTTAGTTTTCTACACGCGTTTTTGTAAGTTTTAATTTCATTCGTCTTAGGCCCTCCTGACGCCATATTCAAAAGATGAGTCTCCAAGCATCATTTTCTTAATAAAATCGACACCCTGACATAACTTGGACCGAAGATGCGTAAACATGGGGCAGGTAGTACCTCCTGCGATGATGTGCCATAATCAAAGATCTCCCAATGTGCGTGCTATCATCTTTTGTCGATCCATGTTCTTCAGCTTTCCCAATTCACATTCTGTTCCAATGCAACAAGGAAAGGTCGTGCAGCAGATGGTATGGAATGCCCATGCCAATGGCTGTCGAATAGTTCTCCAGATTTGTTGCCTACTGTCACTGCCTATCGCTGAAAACCGCGGGTCAAAAAAGACCACTGGTTTTCACAAACCCGTCAAAGGCACGCTGGTCGGACCGGCCCGGAGTGCACTGGGCTGGCGATTGCGATTAAGCCATGCAAGACAAGGAAAGTTAACTTTCCGATACCGTTTTTGGAGCACATGCCAAAAAAGAACTCTTGCAGAACCACGGAAGTTGTTTTACACATTAATCCATCAATTTAGCATCCTTTGTGTAAATTGAAGCTTTGATCTACCAAGACCGGTGAACTAAGTCCGGTCAAACAGGTCAAATTTAAATTTTTGTTCAAAGCACCTACCTTTTTTGTGAGTATTTTCCATTCTACAAGCACCCTACAGTAGCATACAATTATTTTATTACAGTTTTTTATTCTCATGTTTTTATACAGGAGGGGTCAGTGACCTAAAGTAGGGCAATTATTGCTATCTTAAGTAAATAATGGAACTTCGTATGCATTTTTTTGCGGTGTTGATGCCTGAATATGACGAAAAGAGTACCAGTTGACATCCAGAGCAATCATATGACCACAGAGCACATGACTTTCGCCGATATGAACCACGTCTATGAGTGCCTTGTGCAAAACACGTCATGTGCTCAAAACCAATAGTTTTAATAGTTAATTTTGGTCGCAAAATTCGAATGTTGCACTGAAAACATGTGATATCATTTGAATGCAAAATGAGGTAACCAGAGGTCACGTGAGGGCTTGCAAAGTACTATTAGGCATGTATTAGGCGTGTGGCCGAAATAATCATGGATTTGTCTGTCCTTTCTCTTAAGCTAGTTGACGAGGAATGAAGCCATCAGTACCGTCTCACGCATGAGGCAGAGCATCCTGTCTGCCGTAACCGGTGTTCTATGGGTCATCATGACATGGCGTGTTTTGCTCCTTGGCTGCAGCTGAAGCTACAAACAACTAGTTGCCAACTGAATTCTTAAAACGCCATGTCTCCAAATACGAAGCAATGAACACATAACATCAACAGATTTTGACATACGGCGCCGTGCTTTGAGATCACACGCTGTACAAACGTGACACTGCAAATGTGAATTGCGTAGCTATTAGGCCATTAAAGGCCAATGCCCTTTGTTATCAGCTGCGGAGAGGCTATATGAACAAACGCAACGTGTGTAACCAATACCTTAGTGTGCTTGAGATGCTGACTGCGCATAATTTCATGCACAGGTTGTTCTTTCATGCACGGTCATGTTCTTCGTTTGTTACAAATATATTGCCAAGCGTTGAAGGGACTATGTATTATATAGACAACAGCTAAGCGATCTTGAGTGCCTGTAGACATAAGACACGCTATTTCTGATCACAGCAAAGTAATGTACTGGCTGCATTGTGCGTGCTAGCATTTCAGCTTTTCAGAGTAATGGCCTATAACTTGAACCAAAGATGACCTCAGATAACATCTAGGTCAGCCTAAACTGGTATTTTGTGTCTGGTATATTGCATCACCTGCATCTACTAAAATCAGCTTAGTCAGACGCACATGTGAAAAAGCATCGTTCTTGTAGGCCATTGGTTTGCCAATTTTAAATGGTAACCTAATCTGATATAACCCTCCTGAGAAAAAAAAAAACGCCGGAACAAACTCTCCACAATCCTAACACTCAATTTCGTGGCCTCAATAACAATCTCGACTTATTCATATAGGTTTTAACTATCTGTCACAACTGTCTTGGTGTTTCGTTACATCTGGTAACGTCACATTTGAGTATAATGCTATATTTGGTGTGCATTCTTCATCATTTCACGAGACCCTCACAACTGTATCCTTGTTTTTGACATACGAAGACTGAAAGATGGAAATCCCAGGGGAAGTCATCTTCTCCGGCTGTCTCAGACTTCTGGTGTGGTGCGGGTTAATTCATGATTGGTTTGATCACACCATGTCGCCACTCAATATGTGTCACAGCTGGGTCTTTGCATCTGAGAAGTTTTGGGCTTATTTCCGAAAACAAGTACCTTTATATAACTAACTCACCTTTATTTCGTCAGGTTATTGGCGGATGCTGCATCACACACCAAGCGTTTTCAAGAACCCATGATCGGTAGAGAAGGTATCCGCCTCCAGAGACAGGGAGCCGAGGCAGTTCTCTAAACCATCATTATTGATGGAAGTCGTCAGTTTTCGTAACCAGCATTTAACATTGCTCACTAGCACACATTTTCACATGGATGGCTATACGCGTCCTTATCAGTCCGACCAGGTTTGTTCCGACTTGTCAGTCCGACCCTCCCCATCCCCCCCCCCCCCCCCTCCCCCTGTTGCAACCCCAAAACTACCCCAAACGCACATTTGACAGAGGACACCACACCACGGGAATCAGACTTCGCTCTGCTAAGGAATCCCGTCCGATCCAGACGTTCAGCTCTGCCCACGAGGCCGCTAATCTCGGAAACGCACCCCGCCGTCCGAGGGAGGCGCCCGGTAACGAAACGGTCCAGCCGGCCGCTGTCGTCCGACTCCGGATGGGCAGCGCCTCGGGCGATGGTGAGATGAGTATAAAACAGCGGACGGCTAACGGCGACAGACACATCTCAAGTCGTAGCTACCTCCTCAGCATCAACATGAAGCTTCTGGTGAGTGAGGCTTGCGTCGGCCCGTTGATTTCACTGACAGGCAGATAACCTTCTGTTTGTGGTACGCTCAGTCACAATTACTTTCGCTAGCACATAACTGGACTCAGCGCTTGTCGCAATTATGCAGTTTTTGCGCGTTTTTTATCGGATTATCATCCATGGTGTTTTACACCTCAGGATGCAGCGTATGGACCTGCCTCACTAGAGTGGAAAACAGCCAACTGACACTCGCTCCTTGTCCCAGGTTCTCCTGGCCGTGCTCGGCTCCGCTTCGGCCCAGTACCAGCTGTACACTGGCGTGTGGCCGTACACCGGGTACAACGCCCCGCTGGCGTACAATGCGTACCACGCGCCCATCACCACGTACCCCACCCATCCATTCGTCTACAATGGCCTGCCGTACTCGTTCAAGCCCATCGAGAATGAGGAGCCCGCTGTGGAGGTCAGTGATGACGGAGTCTGTGACTCTGATAGGGGCTGTGTCAATATAGATCATGCACGCCATGTCAGACTACCGCGCGGTCACCTTCGAGGTGAGACTTCGTCGCGCTGTAGACCGTCACGAGATAGGAATGAAATTAACGAAACGGTTATGTTTTTGAAACTGCAAAGAGCGATTTTTGCTACAGTCTGGAAGACAAGCCAGTCAAATTTCAAGGTATTATTTTGGGCGTATTTTGCCACAATTCAACGTTAATGATCTCGTCAAGCATAGTGGGTTTGCACCGGTCGTTTGGAGGTAATGATTTGTGAATTGACGCTTCCGTAGTTATCTGGTTGTACGCGAATGCATTTTCAAAACCTCCGTTCTGCTGGCCGTTTACAACAAAGTAATTCAAAATCCCAGTACAGACTGAAAGTCTTTACCTTTGTCGCAAAACTGATCTGATCTGAGAGACTTCATGTACCTTGATGTCGACGTACCACACCTTTTCGTTTTCCAGTCCCGCTCCAAGCGTTCGGCCGATGAGGACCAGAAGGCTGACGACGCCACCCTGATCTCCAGCTACGCCGCCCACCCCCTCGGCTACACAGCCGGCTACCCGTACGCCTACAGCACGTACCCGACCGTGTACAACAGCGCTTACAACTACCCCACCACGTACGCCTACAATGGCTACAACGCCTACCACGGCTACACCCCGATCGTGCACTCGCTGAAGAAGCGCGATACCGCTGAGGCGGACCAGAAGGCTGACGGCGCCACCCTGATCTCCACCTATGCTGCCCACCCCTTCGGCTACCCGTACTCCCACGCCGCCTACTCCACGCCGTATGCGTTCCGCCGCGTGTACAACACCCCGGCCAGCACCCACCCCATCACCTACAACGCCTTCCCCTACGGCCACCGCTCCTATGTCTACTAGATAATGACGATGCCGGGAAGGTAATGCGACATGAGCTGTACTCTTGTCTGTCATTGCACTGAACTTGGACACTTGTGCCTGCCATTGCAATGAACTCGGGAAGTCGTGCCCGCATGTGGTCTGAGGAACTGCTTGTCTGTGGGCCTGTCTTCGTGCAGGACGTGGAGACTTGTGCCTGCTCTTGCAATGGACGTGGAAACATGTGCCCGTTTGTGCTCTGACCAATTGTGCTCAATGTTTGTGACAGACACGCTTGGAATGAAACTCACCTTCATTGATTACATGACAACTGGATGTAGAAGTGTGAAGCTGTGCGCAGTTCGGATTGTAACATGCGAAATATTTTTCCTGGTTCTGACATGGTCATATGTGCTAATAAAAAATCAAAGCGCCTTGGTCCCCTATTCATTTGCTGCGACAGTGTGGCACACGCGGGACCGCTGCCAGACTAGGCATAATAACTTCCGAATGGTGCGGTGGAAACCCGCCAAACCTGGCATAGCTGGAGACATTGGAACACCATAGCATTTGGTATAAAATCTAGGTGTGCCTTGCATGGTCGCTGATCCATGGTAGGTGAAAGTCAGGCCTTGGCTGCCAGCGAAGGCCATTTCTAGGAAACCGGTCAGTCTGATGCGACAACAAAGCGTTAGACGAAATAATGCATCTCTGCGATAGTTTCTTAGGCAATAAAGTAATTGAATATACGGTTACAACAAATTCCGTTGACCTAGGGTCACACGTGGCGATCAGGCCAAGGTCGAAGCCAACGTGTTTCTTACTCAAGTGCTGGATATATGAAGCAGTACCTGGTGCTCATTTCGAATTTCTTAACAAAAGTCACCGGTAGGCATTGGGCCTGGTGCCCCAAGAGTCGGTCCTGGGAGCTCCTGCCTCGGCGGCTGTTGCTCCTGAGCGCGCCCCTGCCCCGGCAGCTGTCGCTCCTGAGCGCGCCCCTGCCCCGGCAGCTGTCGCTCCTGAGTGCGCCTCTGCCCCGGCAGCTGTCGCTCCTGAGCGCGCCTCTGACGGAGCGGCTGCTGGTGACGAGCGGCTAGTACGGCGTGAGACCCGTCGCAAAGACAGGAGCAGGCGAGGTAGGCCTGAGTGCGCCTCTGCTGGCACCGGCGCTGGCACCTGCGGGTGCAGGCCGCCAGGTGCCCGTGACAGGGACGTGCTCAGTGCGAGAAACACGGCAGGAGCGTAGCCACGCGTGTTGTCGTGTTCGTGTTGAGCGTGCCACGTAGCCACGTGAGTGCTGAGGTCCTTTTTCGCCTGGCGTGGCGCACTCAGTTTATTCCTCTATTTGTCTGTCAGTTTCAGCCGACTCTCTCGGAAAGCCAAGTTCAAATCCCGTTAAATTGATTTGTTTCAGAATTTTCAGTTACACCAGCTGACTGACCTATCACGTCGCGCTGTGCCATTCTCGTAATGTCCCTGTCATTTGTTTGTCAGTGCACGTTTGTCTTCGCACGCTTTCTGTCAATGCTCATTTGATGTTCGCTGGATCTCTCAGCGCCCGTCGGCCTCTCCGCCGGTCGTCCGACCCTCGTGCCTGCCGCTGACCTGCTGGGTCGGCCGGCCGGGACACGTGCCCGGGCCCCACTAATGGTCGGCTGGTGGTGCGTCGCCGGTGGCCGGGCCGTCCTTGTCTCGCCACCGCCGCAGCAGAGCACGCATACTGACAGACACTGTCGCGCCAAACACAAGGTCCGCTGTTGCCCAGATCTGCACTTCTAGGTCACAATAGCACGCAATGATCATACGCCTCACTTATATTTGCCACCACAATGTACATCATACACCTCAAGCCTACCCGCATCTCGACAGGCGGATATCATTCTCAGGAAGATAATACATGTTTGCCGCCATGCATCATAACATCAAAATACTTTTGATATTACAACAGAGGAACGACTTGACGAAATAGACCACTTTGCAAAAGACAGGAGAGTAGACATAGTAGCGGCCTCTGAAACAATATTATTGGGAAATACTCACTCGAGGCCCTATGAACTGACTAATTTTCACCCTCCACAAGATACAGGACTATGCATGATGAAGTAGCGGCATGCACGTGATCAAACCTGCCGACTTGTTACACCATTTGGCAAAAACGTGTTCATGCCAGATGAAAGAAGTTCATCTCCTTGCGAATGATCATGTTCTCTTTTTTATTATTTCGGGCTTTTCCAGGATATTATAAAACACGGACAGAAAGTCACATTGGATTTATATCAAAGGCGGAAGTCCTGCCCTCAAAGCTATAATATAAATGCAACTCCTAACTAAAAACCAGCACAGACAACTGTAAACAAGGAGTGTGAAATATAAATTAAAATTTAGGGGCTTCAGGCTCACCCAAACCGGGCCCCAGTCCCCCAAACCAACTTTGAGGGATAATGGGCCAAATCTGGGACAACACCTGTTTGTTGGTGAATTTTTGGGGGAAGGATTCACATTTCTCGCGGCCAAGCACCCCGCCACCTCCCTCAAACCACTTTGTGAAACTACGCCTTTGATCCAAATGCAAGTTCGTCCGTCATTTCTGGTTGGGACCGGTCGCTCGGCCAAGACTCCTGTTTCGGCTGTGATAAGGAATCCCTGTCGCGGTGATGAACACTGATCGGCCGCCCAATTCACTGACTGTGTACACCGCTGTGCTTACTTGTCTGCCATGGAAATGCACGACTAAGTGAGTGCATGTTTTCCTCAACACGCGCTTGGGTGGTGGTCAATTTGACCTCCCATCGGAGGTCAGTTTTCAACATAATTTTCAAAAGCGCAACTTTCGAAGAGGACGGCGTAGCCACGCCAATCTTTGCGTAGCTGTAGGCAGTTGAGAAGAAAATATTTTGGATACAAAATCAGATGTAGCTTTCAACGCCGCTGACCTTTGGCACGTCAAAGCCAAGCCGTGACTGTCAGCGAAGGCAATTTCTAGGGAATCGTTCAGTATGATGCGCCATAGGAGAGTAGAATGAAGTCATATATCTCTTCGGTAAGCTTTTCAGCGATAAACTGACTGATTTTGAGATTATGGCAAATTCGATAGACCTAGGGTCTCGTGTGGACAGGCCAATCCGAGGTTAAAACCAGCCTGCTCTTTTGCTGGAGATCTTGCTTCGAAGGGAATATTTCACGTTTAAAGATATTGAGGCAAGCACCAGATATGATGAAACGAGCTCACTTATTACTGACATGATCCTTAAGGTAAGAAAGACTACACAGCGCAATTTATCTGCTTAATATTTATACTCCTCAATATGTCATGGTTTTGCTACGTCATCGTTCTTTGCACAACTTTGATTGAGAGCCATCTGACGACCGTTAGAGCCAACTGACCCAGAAATTGTGCATACGAGCGCCAGATATAAACGACTCGACCATTGTATTTTTCTCGGCCTTAATCGCCGCATGGCTTATGAAATCGTAGCAAATAAATGACGTTATTATGAAATCGCGAATGCTGATATTACCTTGACCTACGCTTCACGAAACGGTCATGGAATTTTTGCAGGCTTATAGCGCCGAAACTGGAGCAGTTTAGGTCTTGCTAAGGTCTGGGCTATGAACTGCACCGCAAGGTCTTTAAGATGACTATTTCTATTCAAAACCCGCTTAGAAATGCGGAGCACTCCCTTCAAGAGGTAGTTAATGTTGCTCAGTTCGATTTTTATAGCAGGGACTACAACCAAATCTTCCATGGACCCCCTAAAAATCAGTACAGATCACTGACCTAAAATGATCCAAATAATTGCTTTTTTAAGGATGTGCGACCACCTAGCGTAATTCATTATGCCTTTATTTCAAGCTTAAAAAATAAAGCAAATCTTGTTGCATTTTTATATTCGCATGACCATTCCAACCGTCCAAAAATGGCCTGCCTGACCTTAAAATGATCACCAGATGGATTCCTTTGTTTAGAACAGGTGTCTAGGCTTTCAAGGCAGGTTGCACGGGCAAGGTCTTGAGAGCTACCTTCGGACCACCCAATCTTGTGTCTGACCATTAATTTTTCCTTATTTGATCCAAAGTCATGCCCTACGGCCCTCAATATAACACAAGGGTGGATCACATAAAGGTGAACATTTTCTGTTGAGTTTCGTGACTCTAGCTGTCTTAGTTTTAAGATTTTAGGGGTCAGGATACCTTGCCTCCCAGCGGATGTGAAAGGCTGCTCAACTGGCAACCCATGCGCGCGGTTAAATTATTTCCTTTGCCTTGCGCCGTAGAGCATTAGCAAGCTAAAGTAAATATTTTGCATCGCATTACCACGCAATCAGCTTACCTTCCCCACCTCCAGGTAGTTTCGGAAGATCACCTGAGGCTAAAAAGAAAAAGGGCCGTTGCCTCGGCATCCCCCAAACCCGTCCATAGCCAAGAAACGTTGGGCGAAAGTTGGCTACATTTCGCCCGTCACCAGGCATCTGCCAGCATCGCTGGTGCTTTGGCATCTCATATAGATGTTTGCCACTTGCCAAGGTCTCTGTGGATCGCATAAACTTCTCCAAATTTAAACAAATCTTCATTTAAGGTTTAATAAAATGTCGTGGGTGGAATGTTCCTCCACGTTAAGTTTCTTTCTTTCTGTGTAAAGTGTCTTGGGCAATCTAAAAGATTCTAAAGAGAGCAAAAGTATGATATGCATTGTGGGCCTCCAATTTGTGCATGGGTCTTGCCAGCGGCAACTGAATACGTCGGACACAAATCATTAAACACTTGCTTAGTCACAACGCCTTTCGCTAAATGCAAACAGTACTAAACTGATACCAAGCAGCTCACTGTTGTGTGAGAAAAATACATTTGGTCCCTGGCGGGAGAGGGCAGCGTGCTCATCCCTCGAAATACACTTACTGGGGAGGAGCGAATAATCTGCGATGATGCAAACAAATTTGTTCTGACGGAGGCCTGGCAAATGGGTCAGTTGAAGCAGCATGCTCAAAATAAAGCTGGTGGTGAACTCATAAATGTTTGTGATTATTTCAGGCGAGAGATTGGATTTGAAACACTGTGGTGTACTTTCTACCTTTAACATTGAAAAGCGATGTCACACCGTACGGCTAAATGGGAATGCTGGCAATATGAGGAAGAATTGTAGTTAAACCGAATTTGATCCGACTTCCTAGCAACGTTTATTTCGTTCTTCGAATGCATTTCGAAGGCAGTTTTCGGGAAAAGTTGAGCCTCGTGTAACTTGAATCCGTTTCAGCACTCGCCCAACGGCGTCGTTATTCTAAGGGTCGGTTATGCTGGTGTCGCAAACTTACCCTTAAATTTGGTAATATTTGTTTCCCATTTCCACTAACCCGTCAGAGGTGACGAACGAACCCACTACAAAGGGACGACAGATTGTAATATGCATGTGCCTGCGGGTTCTCGTGGCCCCAGATGGCCTTCGTGGCCTTCGAGGTGGCAGGGCACGAGCCCTATTGCAAATCGGCCGGTTCCGTGCGGGATCGTACAGTGTAAGCTTGCGAGATGTAAACTTGGCTTGTGACGGACATCATGTATCATGATCGTGGCTATGATCATCGTAATTGTGGGAGCACGCCACTAGCAGAGCTCAGACTATACGTGCCCCGAGAAATATCAAAAACGCGCCTTCTCTTAGGATAAACGCATGCGAAACTTTCAATGGCGCGTGGTCACAAACAGGTCTGTATTGACATATTTATTTCTTATACTAAGAACTCGTTCGAAAACATCACGGGTCTTCTGTTCCTACCGGCCACTTAATCAAGAAAGCCCATGTCACACAGCATCTGACGGTTGTTTTCTAGTTGGTGAAAACGCGTTGCCTTTTCTTGAGACATTTCTTCCTCCCTGAAATGTCGTCTAAAGCCTGATGAAGTCGTTCTATGACCGGCCAGTCGCCGGCTCGCCACTCTGCCGGTGACGCTACATCTGCCTTACTTGCGTCGGGCAGCGTCATCGGCCAATGCTTCGATATCCGACTCGATTGCTGCTTTGTCTTCCTCCAGGGTAGCGGTATACGTGTTGAGCTCTTCCGTGGTGACGCAGTCGTCGCCATCGGTGTTCATGGCATTAAACGCATCTGTCAGAGACTGGTGCGTGTGTCCTCGTACTCCCTCTGTAGTGGGCTTAGCCGTGGCAGCCACGACCAAGCACAGGACCAGCAGGCTAACGCGGAACATGGCGAGGGAGGCTGTTTGCACTGGCTGCTGGTGAGGTACTGATGATACGGCATTGCACCGCCGTCTTAAATACGTCTCGAATGAGTCAAATGGAGGCAATTTGCGCCGTCCGTTATAGCAACAAGTGTACTGACAGCTACGTAATTCACACTCGCAGTGTCACGTTTGTACAGCGTGTGATCTTAAAGTACGGTGTCATCTGTGAAAATGAGGTGATCCTAGGTGTTCCTTTTTTCGTATTCGGAACCATCGCGTTTTAAAAATTCATTTGGCAATTAGTTGTTTGTAGCTTTAGCTGCAGCCAAGTAGCAAAACACGATATGTCATGATGACCCATAGAACACCGGTTACGGCAGGCAAGATGCTCTGTGTCATACGTAAGACGGTACTGGTAGCTTTATTCCCTGTCAACCAGATCAAGAGAAAGGAGAGAAAATTCATCGGCTACATGCCGATGGAAACGATGAGTTTTTTGCTAAGTTTCCAAAATGCGATGAAGCTGTAATACCACTACTAAAACAGGTGCAAGCGTTTAAGTTTTGGACCGCTCCTTCATGGGGAGAATGACTGGCAGTGGGATGCACACGGCTCGAAATGCAAAAGACGAGAGACAAACAGACGCACTCTGTCCAAAAAGAATATGGATGATAGAGGCCGTCCGCTTCGTCGGGCGACTGCAAAGATGATTTCGAGCATACCTGTTGCATCTCCTTTTCTCGAATGTCTGTATTTTCGTTGGCATTTTATCAATCGTCGAGCCAGGGATCTAGGGAAGGAAGTCCGCCTTCAAACACCTCATAATCATTATCATCATTATCCATCAGTTTCCATAAAAACGAAAATCACCTTTACCTTACGGCTGCTTGCCCACGATGCACCAAATAAGATAATTCCAACACCATAACACCCCACCATTACTTGTAATTACTTCAGAAAAACCGATCTGTGCTTTGTTGATGGGTACATGGTGATATGGTGATAGGCACATAGGTAGGGATGATTAATGGTACATTTTCGTTTACAAAGTGCCATCATAGTACGAAGGTCGTCAGCATCTTTATGTCTGCTAGCTGGCAAGCGTTTGCTTGCATGAGCAACGTCAGACGCGTGACGCGTGATGCGAAGTCATATCAAGTAGTCTCTTTGTACAGATATTGTTAATCGCTAATGCGATACAGACTGCCTGCAGTAACAGCTAGACATTACTCTTTGTGTAATTCCCCGTCTGTAATCCCCTGATGGTGGTGGCCTCTTAAAATTGCGGTCGCCGCTTAAAAAATAATAACTGTATAATTGAACATGAATGGCGGGCAATTTTTAACTAACTACACAGACATGAAAAACATGGCGGAATCTTTGCACAATCTGGCCGCTTTCAAAACGACGTGTACTTCTTTCGAATATCCCACACACAGACATGTCCTTTTTTAGCATCTCTTGCTTAGGCATATGTTCCTTTGAGCACCACAAGGTGTTTCCCGAATTATTCTTTCAAAGTCAAGTTTGTGGGGTGGAATAACACGCGCCCGGCTGACCGGACAAATACTGTGGTGGCAATTACTCCCGGGTGGGGCAGCAATTAAACCCCCAAGATCTCAAAAATTAAGCTAGCTAGGGACACCACATTCACAGGATGGGCTAACCTGTGTGTAAACTTACTTTTGTCAAAATTGGAAGTTCCTCCTTTATATTCTTGAGCTCGAACAAGGTCAAACGCAAGATTTTTGTTCAGGTACTCAGGCCTCCTCACACGACCGCCGTGAGCTCATATACATGTTGTAAGGAAATGTTCAATAGTGTATATTCAAGTTCAGTGACTATTTTAACTTTTAGGAGGTCAGGGTAACCAAAAAATATGAAATTACCGCTAAGCCTGAGGAATCGCCCTCGGGGGTAAGTTCCCAAAAAGCATGTTCCCGCAACAGATGTGTTCCACGGACTTTAAAAGGTCAGATTAGGTCGCTGATCTAAAATGACACCAGCCAACATTTTTGAAACGGCCCGGGCCAACATCCGCTGTGATTTGGCCATGTTGTTCATGTTTGTGTAATTGGTTGAAAATTGCATGCCATTCAAGTCTAAGGTTTCCGTTATCATTTTAAGCAGCGACCACATTTTTAATAGGTCACCATCATTAGGGGATTACAGACGGGATTACACAAAGAGCCATGTCCAGCCGTTACTGCGGGCAGTCTGTATCGCATTAACGATTAACAATAAGTGTACATAGAGACGAAATGATGTGACTTCGCATCACGCGTCACGCGTCATTCGATAAATGTCGATGCAACAGGCATAATCAAAATCATATCTGCGGATGCCCGGCGAAGCAGAGGGCCTCTATCATCGGTATTCTTTTCGAACACAGTGCGTCGGTTTGTCTGTCGTCTTTTGCTTTTCGAGCCGCGTGCATCTCACTACCAGTCGTTCTCCCAATAAAGAACGGGTCCAAGGCTTAAACGCTTACACCTGCTTTAATAGTGGTGTTCTATCTCCATCGCATTGTTGAAGCTTAGCAAAGAACAAAGATAACACCACATCTTAACAGCCCATTAATTGCCGCAAGGAACTCGCGAGGGCAAGAGAAGGAGAACACTTGTCACAATCATTCTGCGTATCTAAAATCGTGTTTACCGCGGGCTTCACGGGTTAGGGAAAGTGTTAGAGGCGCTTTTTTGCACACATAAGCACATAACAGTCGTAGCTAGGACGTTAATTACCCTTTGTCGTTCCTGGATTCGTCCCTGACATAATCTTTCAGGACGCCGTTTATTGCACAAAAGTAAAAAATGGAAAGCAACGTTGCGTTTGCGATCTTCATGCTCCGGATGACGACTGCCCCCAACTACTCCTTCCTCGGGCGCGGATCTGTGTGACATTGTTGGATTTCCTTCCTCGAGCCGCACACACGCGAATATTTTGTCTACGCTATCTTTTCTTAACACCGCAGTGCCTTCATTGGCTTGCGGCGATGCTACTTTGGACCCCATTTTGCATAACTTGGCCAGGTATCGCTCATCGAAGATAACATTTTCGTATGCTTTGTTCTGAATGTAAAATTTTACATCAAGATAACGAAAACTATGCCCTAGGTGTCTGCGTCGATGACCCCTATGCGTTTCACGCTGCTTGAAACGTCTCCAAGTTTCAATTTCTTGCATGCTTCATGCATCAGTTATTTTGCCTGGAAATGTCATGGAATTTGTGGGCTTTGAAGCCTCCCAAGGTTGACAAAATTTAGCATTCGTGCCTCCACTTGCGCACAGCATGTGCAAACCCGATCGGCTCTGCACAACTTCCACCGCTCTGATGAGAAACCTTCGCTCTGCATGCTACAAGGTCGCTGTACTCTAAGTGAAGTCAGAAATCAAGTTTGTTTTCTTACAGTACATCACGCCTTGACCCGCGCCTGGCCAAGGGGTAGATTACTTACCTAAGAGATTTTTCGAGCACAGATCAACAGTGAACGTTCGCAGTGACACCAAATTTTAGCACATGCTTGTCTATAAATGTGGCATACTTTCCCCCAATTTTATGGTTTGATCCACCTAGATCAGTGACCTAGGTCAGCTAAAAGAGGTCAACTTCTGAAAAGTTGGCCACATTACTTTTAAGTGAATCATTTGCCACTGTTCAAACTTGTTTCAGCTATGAAACATTGGAGTGCCCACAGTTTAGGGCTTTCAGACTTTTCGAAATAGGCGAGGTCAATGTTCTGAAGTCAGGTCTGTTGCTGTTCTTGCCGTAAATCGTGCAACTTTGACGCATGTTGTGGCTTTGCGGTTTGTCGATAAGGAGAGTGGTACTAATACGCAAGCAAAACAATCATAGGGCCACAGAGGACACGATCTTGGCCCAGGTCGTAACATTCGTCTAAATGTGCCTTCTGAAAACACATGCTAAGCCCAAAAAGGCAGCTTTTAGGTAATTTTGGACGCATAATTCAAATACTCCATGAATGAAATGCTCCTTGCTGCGACATCACTGTAATGCAGGAGTGCATACTAGGTTACGTAACGACATACAAAGTTATATGAGGTCATTCAAGGTAAGTGACCGACGTTTTCAGCAGCGGAGACGTTAGATGAACACGTGCAACGCGATAAATTGCCTCATTATTGTGTCTGTGAAGCTGATATGTAATTTTACGTGGCGACGTGCCTTTTTTAAAAATTTTTATACTCTCATTATCAAGCGTCAAGTGGACTATGTATAATATACAAAAGAGCCATGCGATCTTAATTGCCTACAGATGCAAGGCACGCTATTTTTGACCTCCTGAAAAAGCATTGCGCTGGTAGCATAGGCCTGTTAGCGCTTAAATTTTGTCATCTGGTTGGTTTATAAATTTGGCGCAAGTTGAGTTCAGCTGACCTCTTGGTGAGGCTAAAATGACATGTATACGTTAATAATGTTTTTATTTCACAGCTGCACCTAATACAATAAGCTTAGTCAAAAGCACATTGAGAAAATGCATCGTTCTTTTAGGCTACAGGTGGACAAATTTTGGATGGTGACCTAATCAAGCATAACAAGCGGGCAGAAATTTTCGGAATGTGCTCTCCATAGTTTTTAGGCCTATTTTCACGCCCTCAATATTCGTCTTGACGTCTTACATAGCTTTAAGGCTTCATCAATCAGAATAACCAGTTTTGAAATTTCATGACGTCTGGTGGCCTAAAATTTCACCTTAAGTCAAAAGTTTGGCATGCATTGTTCACCAATTGACGATGCTTCAAACGGTTCCGTTATTTCCCTCATACGGCATCTGAAGGCTACACATCACAGGGCTTAGTCAACTGAAAAAGTTGACTAAGACGTGTGCGGTTGTCTCAGACCAGGCGTAGACTAATGGGTGCGAGCTGGGAAACATTTCAACGCATGAGTGACGCCTGATGCGTATGGCGTGATGAGAAGTTGCATTAAGTTGTTTCCATGTACATCTATTGTTTATCATCAATGAGATATAGACCGCTCGTGGTAATGGCTGGCGACTGCACCATGTACAATCACCTGAAGGATGTTGACCTCCTAAAACTGTGAGTCGCTGCGTAAAACAAAATTAAGAACGCAAGCATGATTGCCATAATATTGAATTTAGTGCTCATCGTTTCGATAAGCATGCAGCCGAAGTAATCATGAATTTTCTCTCCTTTCTCTCAAGCTAGTTGACAAGGAATAAAGCTACCAGTACTGTCTTACACATGAAACAGAGCATCCTGCCTGCTGTAACCGGTGTTCCATGGTTCATCATGACATGGCGTGTTTTGCTACTTGGCTGCAGCTGAAGCTACAAACAACTAATTGCCAACTGAATTCTTAAAAGGCCATGGCTGCGAATACGAAACAAGGAACACATAGCATCAGGCTCATTTTCGCAGATGGCGCCGTACGTTGAGATCACACGTTGTATAAACGTGACACTGCGAGTGTGAATTACGTAGCTGTCAGTACACTTGTTGCTATAACGGACGGCGCAAATTGCCTCCATTTGACTCATTCGAGACGTATTTAAGACGGTGGTATAGTGCCGTATCACCAGTACCTCACCAGCAGCCAGTGCAAGCAGCCTCCTTCGCCATGTTCCGTCTTAGCCTCCTGGTCCTGTGCTTGGTCGTGGCCGCCACGGCTAAGCCCACTACAGAGGGAGTACGAGGACACACGCACCAGTCTCTGACAGATGCGTTTAATGCCATGAACACCGACTGGCGACTGACTGCGTCACCACGGAAGAGCTCAACACGTATACGGCTACCCTGGAGGAAGACAAAGCAGCAATCGAGTCGGATATCGAAGCATTGGCCGATGACGCTGCCCGACGCAAGTAAGGCGGATGTAGCGTCACCGGCGGAGTGGCGAGCCGGCGACTGGCCGGTCATAGAACGACTCCATCAGGAATCAGACGGCTTTTCAGGGAGGAAGAAATGCCTCAAGAAAAGGCAACGCGTTTTCACCAACTAGAAAACAATAGTCAGATGTTGTGTGACATGGCTTTCTTGATTAAGTGGCCAGGTAGGAACAGACGACCCGTGATGTTTTCCAACGAGTTCCTGGCATGTGAAATAAAGGTGTCAATACAGGCCTGTCCATTACCACGCACCGTTGAACGTTTCGCATGTGTTTATCATCAGGGAAGGCGCATTATTTATATTTCTGAAGGCCGCGTATGGCCTGAGCTCTGCTAGTGACGTGCTTCCCAGAATTGCGGTGATCATAGACACGATGATGACACATGATGTTCGTCACAAGCAGTTTACATCTCGCAAGCTTACACTGCACGATCCCTCACGGAACGGGCCGGGTCGCAATAGGGTTCGTGCCCCGACACCTTGAAGGTAGTTTTGGGGTCACTAGAACCTGCAAGCACATGCAAATTAAGATCCGCTTTCCCTCTGTGGTAGGTTCGTCCGTTATCTCTTGCGGGTTAGTGGAAATGGGAAACAATAATTACCAAATCTAAGGGTAAGTCTGCGACGCCAGTATAATCAACCCTTAGAACAATGACGCTTTTGGCCGGGTGTTGAAACAGTTCTATAGCCCGCGTGGCTCCAGTGTTCCCGAAAATCTGCCTTCGGAATGCGTTCGAAGAACGAAACAAACGCTGCTAGGGAATCGGATCAAGTTGGGTTCATTGGACCCCGCAAGTATCAACGCATAATATCCTGACAGGTGCGTACGACGATGTTACTTCGGATCTAGGCATATCGACCGAGATTCTTGGAGTCTGGCATTAGTCAGCAAACTTGTCAGCTTGAAATACCTTGCAATGAAAGATTTGTTAATGTTATCAAAATGTGAGTTGAAACGGAACCTGTCAACTCACGCTTCATAAACAGGCAACAGTGAACAGTTCATAGCCAATACAAGAAAGGTTATTATGGACGCAATAATGTTCATCGATCATTTGAAACTAAAAAAAAATTGCGCATTTTTTAGTTGATAACGTAGCTCCTTAATGACAAATCTAAGCCGCTTCAGCTTTGATGCCTAGCGAAGTGGAATCATTCTTCCATACATCGCTTTCGGACGGAAATGGCCTGGATCAAACAAAACGTGTTCTCTTATTTGACCTTCATATAAAGGTCGGGTGAAACGCATCGATCCTGGCGTACCTATCATGGCTGTTGTAAAAATATATTGTACATACACGACAAATGGTCGAATTAGCGTGCATGTTTTTGTTAGCCGGGACATCTCACTCGCTGTTTTGTTTTGTTGTGATTTGATTTCCACTTACGATTGATTGTTTTGCGGACGATTTTTTCACACCCCAGCTTAGCTCAAAACGAAATTCACCTCACTGTGTTCTCTGCACAGCTAACAGTATTTGAAGTTCGAAGCAGTGTCTGTGCAAGTTACCGCTGTGGAAGCATTCGACAGCATTCTCAAGCAAACATTCATTGATACGTCGCCGTACATTCAACCAAATAATGTTCGTAGAAGTCATGAACATTCAACATCTTAATTTAGCCTTTATTATAACTTTGCGGGGGACGGAATTACTGACCATTACTTTGGCAAATAAGTGACCGTGGAAAGCAGGAACAATCGCACAACCTTGAAGCTGAATCCCTCTATCGAGCCCGCAAACTCCGGTGTAATTCTGTACTGTCAATCTGCGCATCCAACTTCCACTAAAGGGAATGTTCCACAGTGGAAGGTATTGAGGCAAGCATCAGACATGATGAAATATGCTCGCTTCTAACCATAGGTTGCCAATTGAAAGTTTCCCCTGCGGTTATCTTCAGGGAAGACAGATCATTTATATTTCTGAAAGGCACGTATAGCCAGAGCTTTGCTAGTGAAGAGCTCCCAGAATTGTGATGATCATAGACACGATGATGACACATGATGTTGATCACAAGCAAAGTTTACATCTCGCAAGCTCACACTGCACGATCCCGCACGGAACCGGCCCGGTCACAATTAGGTTCGTGTCTCGCCACCTCAAAGGTAGATTTGGGGTCATGAGAACGTGCAAGCACATGCATATTGAAATCTGTTGTCACTTTGTGGTGGGCTCGTCCGTCACCTCTTACGGGTTAGTGGGAATGAGAAACATTTATTACTTAATCTAAGGGTAAGTCTGCGATGCCAGTATAGCCGACCCTTAGAACAACGTCGCCGTTAGGCGAGTGTTGAAACAGTTCCATATCGCGAGTGGCTCAACTTTTCCCGAAAAACTGCCCTCGAAATGCCTTCGAAGAACAAAATAAACGTTGCTAGGGAGTTTGATCAAATTCGGTTAATTAGACGCCGTAGGTATCAACGCCTATAATCTTGAGACGTGCGTACGACGGCCGCGTATGTATGTGTTTTTACCGGTACAGAATCACCAAATTTGACCGGGTTACCATGGTTCGTTGGGACTGGGTCGACTGTGAATTTAACGAATTGTGTGTTTATTATGCAGCATTATGCATATTGCATGTAAAGTCATGCTTTTAATTTACACTGCAACAGCGTACAACTGTTGAAACCTGCAATATTGAAATTTGTGTTCGAAGCGATGGACCCTAGTTCTGCACACGTGTTTCTGTAAGTTTTAATTTCATTCATCGCAGGCCCACCCGACGCCATATTCAAAAGATGAGTCTCCAAGCTTCATTTTCTTAATAAAATCGACACCGTGATGCAGCTTGGACCAAAGATACGCAAGCATGGGGCAGGTACTACCTCCTCCAATGACGTTGTGCCATTATCAAAGATCTCCCAATGTGCGTGCTAACTTATTTTGTCGATCCGTGTTCTTCAGCTTTCGCAATTCGCACTCTGTGGCTGCACTGCTCATCAAATGGCGGATGTCACACATTCGTGATGTTACAATGTTCCAACGCAACAAGGAATAGTCGTGCAGCAGCTGGCATGGAATGTCCATGCCAATGGCTGTCGAATATTTCTCCAGATTTCTTGCCTACTGTCACTGCCTATTGCTGAAAACAGCAGGTCAAAAACGACCACTGGTTTTCACAAACCCGTCAGAGCCATGCTGGTCGGACTGGCCCAGAGTGCACTGGGCTGGCGATTGCGATTAGGTCATGCAAGACCAGGAAAGTCAAGTTTCCGATATGATTTTCGGACCACATGTCAAAACGAACTCTTGCAGAAGCACGAATTTTGTTTTACACATGAATCCACCAGTTTGGCATGCTTTTGTGTAAATCGAAGCTTTGAGCTACCAAGATCAGTAAACTAAGTCAGGTCAAAGAGGTCAACTTCAAATTTGTGTTCACTTTACGTAACTTTTTGTGAATATTTTCCATTCTACAAGCACCCTACAGTAGCATACAATTATGATATCCACAGTTTTTACTCTCAGGTTTTTTAAACGAGAGGGGTCAGTGACCTGAAGTAGGCCAATTATTGCTATCTTAAGTAACTAATGCAACTTTGAATACATTTTTTGTAGATTTGGTGTTTGAATATGACGAAAAGAGCACCAATTGGCATGCAGAGCGATCATATGACCACAGAGCACATGACCTTCGCCCATATGAACCCGTCTATGAGTGCCTTGTGCAAAACACATCATGAGCTCAAAACCGATAGTTAGATAGCTAGATAGATGGTTAATTTTGGTCGCCAATTTCGAATACTCCACTGAAAACATGTGATATGATTTTAATGCAAAATGAGGTAACTAGAGGTCACGGGAGGGCTGGCAAAGTACGATTAGGAATGTATTAGGCGTGTAAGCGAAATAATCATGGATTTGTCTGTTCTCTCTCTTAAGCTAGTTGACAAGGAATGAAGCCATCAGCTGTCTTATGCATGAAGCAGAGCATCCTGCCTGCCGTAACCGGTGTTCCATGGGTCATCATGACATGGCGTGTTTCGCTACCTGGCTGCAGCTAAAGCTACAAACAACTAGCTGCCAACTGAATTATTAAAACGCCATGGGTCCGAGTACCAAACAAGGAATACATAACATCAGCTCATTTTTACAGATGACGCCGTGCTTTGAGATCACACGCTGTACAAACGTGACACTGCGAGTGTGAATTGCGTAACTATTAGGCCATTAAAGACCAATGCCCTTTGTTGTCAGCTGCGGAGAGGCTATATGAGCAAACGCGACGTGTGCAGCCAATACCTTAGTGTGTTTGAGATGCTGACTGCGCATAATTTCTTGCACAGGTTGTTATTTCATGCACGGTCATGTTCTCCGCTTGTTACAAATACATTGTCGAGCGTTGAAGGGACTATGTATTATAAAAGCAAGAGCTTGAGTGCCTGTAGACATCAAACACGCTATTTCTGACCACAGAAAAGAAATGTACTGGTCGCATTGTGCATGCTTTTAAGCTTTTAAGCTTAGAAAGCTCTTAAGCTTTTTAGAGTAATGGCTTATATCTTTAACCAAAGCTGACCTCAGATAACCTCTAGGTCAGCCTAAACTGGTATTTTGTGTCTGGTATATCGCATTAGCTGCATCTACTAAAATCAGCTCAGTCAGACGCACATGTGAAAAAGCACCGCTCTTGTAGGCCACTGGTTTACCAATTTGAAATGGTGACCTAATCTGATATGACCCTCTTGAGTAAAGAAAAAAAATTGCCGGAATAATCTCTCAACAATCTTAACACAGAATTTCGTGGCCTCAAAATCAATCTCGACTTATTCATATAGGTTTTAACTATCTGTCACAACAGCCGTCTTGGTGTTTCGTTACATCTGGTGACGTCACATTTGATTTTGATACTAAATTTGGTGTGCGTTCTTCATCATTTCACGAGACCATCACAACTGTATCTTTATTTTTGACATACGGCGTCTGAAAGATGGAAATCCCAGGGAAAGTGACCTTCTCCGGTTGTCTCAGACTCCTGGTGTAGTGTGGGCTAATTCAAGATAATGCCATGTCGCCACTCAATATGTGTCACAGCTGAACCTTTGCATATGAAAAGTTTTTGGTTTGTTTCCCAAAACAAGTGGTTTCATATAAAAAAAACTCACTTTTATTTCGTCAGGTTATTGGCGAATGCTGCGTCACACACCAAGCGTTGTCAAGAACCCATGATCGGCAGAGAAGGTAGCCGCCTCCAGAGACAGGGAACTGAGGCAGATCTCTTAACCATCATTATTGATGGAGTTTGTCAGTTTTCGTAACCAGCATTTAGCAATGCTCACAAGCACACATTTTCACATAGATGGCTAAACGCGTCCTTATCAGTCCGACCAAGTTTGCCGCTCCTCCTCTCCCCCCCCCCCCCCCCCTGTTGCAACACAAAAACTTCCCCGCACGAAAAATTGACAGAGGACACCACACCATGGGAATCAGACTTCGCTCTGCTAAGGAATTTCGTCTGCTCCGCACGTTTACTCTGCCCGCGAGGCGGCTAATCTCGGAAACGCGTCCCGCCGTTAGAGGGAGGCGCCCGGTAACGAGGCGGTCCAGCCGTCCGCTGTCGTCCGACTCCGGATGGGCAGCGCCTCAGGCGATGGTGAGATGAGTATAAAACAGCGAGCGCCGAACGGTGACAGACACAGCTCAAGTCGCAGCTACCTCCTCAGCATCAACATGAAGCTCCTGGTGAGTGGGACTTGCGTCGGCCCGTTGATTTCACTGACAGGCGGATAAACTTGTTTGTGATACGCTCAGTCACAATTACTTTCGCTAGCACATAACTGGACTTAGCGCTTATCGCAATTATGCAGTTTTTGCGCGTTTTTTATCGGAGTACTATCCATGCTGTTTTACACCTCACATTACAGCGTATGGACCTGCCTCACTAGAGTGGAAAACAGCCAACTGACACTCGCTCCCTGTCCCAGGTTCTCCTGGCCGTGCTGGGCGCCGCTTCGGCCCAGTACCAGCTGTACACTGGCGCGTGGCCGTACACCGGGTACAACGCCCCGCTGGCGTACAACGCGTACCACGCGCCCATCACCACGTACGCCGCCCATCCCTTCGTCTACAATGGCCTGCCGTACTCGTTCAAGCCCGTCGAGAAGGAGGAGCCCGCTGTTGAGGTCAGTGATGACTGAGTCTGTGACTCTGACGCTGGCAATGTCAGTATTGATGATGCACGTGTTGTCAGGCCCTTGTGTGGGGTAATTCGGGGTCTGACATTCGAAGTCAGACTTCTCCGCGCTGTAGGCCTTCACGAGATAGGAATGAAATTCACGAAACGGTTGTGTTTTTGAATCAGCAAAAGGCGATTTTTGCTACAGTTTGGAAGACGAGCCAGTCAAATTTCAAGATATTATTTTGGGCGTATGTTGCCGCAATTCAGCGTTAACGATCTCGTCAAGCATAGTGGGTTTGCACCGGTCGTTTGGAGGTAATGATTTGTGAATTGACGCTTCCGTAGTTATCTGGTTATACGCGAATGCATTTTCAAAACATCCGTTCCGCTGGCCGTTCACAACAAAGTAATTCAAAATCCTAGTACAGACTGAAAGCCTTTACCTTTGTCGCAAAACGTATATGCCCTGAGAGACTTCATGTACCTTGATGTCGATGTACCACACCTTTTCGTTTTCCAGTCCCGCTCCAAGCGTTCGGCCGATGAGGACCAGAAGGCTGATGACGCCACCCTGATCTCCACCTACGCCGCCCACCCCTTCGGCTACACGGCCGGGTACCCGTACGTCTACAACACGTACCCGACCGTGTACAACAGCGCTTACAACTACCCCACCACGTACGCCTACAATGGCTACAACGCCTACCACTCCTACACCCCGTTCGTGCACTCGCTGAAGAAGCGCGATACCGCTGAGGCGGACCAGAAGGCTGACGACGCCACCCTGATCTCCACCTACGCTGCCCACCCCATCGGCTACCCGTACGCCAACGCCGCCTACGCCACACCCTATGCGTTCCGCAGCGTGTACAACACCCCGGCCAGCACCCACCCCATCACCTACAACGCCTTCCCCTACGGCTACCGCTCCTATGTCTACTAGATAATGACGATGCCGAGGAGGTAATGCGACATGAGCTGTACTCTTGTTTGTCATTGCACTGAGCTTGGACACTTGTGCCTGCCATTGCAATGAACTCGGGAACTTGTGCCCGCCTGTGCCCTGAGGAACTGCTTGTCTGCGGGCCTGTCTACGTACAAGACGTGGAGACTTGTGCCTGCTCTTGCAATGGACGTGGAAACTTGTGCCTGTTTTTGGTCTGACCAATTGTACTCAATGTCTGCGACAAGTACACGCCGGAATTGAAACTCGCTTTCATTGATTACATTGCAGCTGGAGGTAGAGGCATGAAACTATGTCTGGTTGTGGTTGTAACATGTGAAGTGCATTTCATTTTTTTTTTTGTCTGCTTATCGCGGTCAATAAATGTTAAAATCACCATCCCTCTCTTGTCATTTGCCGCGGTCACGTGACAAGTGTAGGGTGGCTGCCAAACGGAACGCTGCAACGAGACTTTAAAGGAAGAATGCCTTGTATGGACAGCTCTGACAGCACTCCAACCATTTGAACCACTTAAAATGTGAAATGCAATTTCGCTACCAAAATGATACACTTGCCTTAACGTTGCCACGGGCTCAGACTGAGGGTGCGTGAGCGCGTGCAGCCGTTCCACATTGGTGTATCACGGAATGTGCGAACTCGATATTGACAAAAATCCCCGTAAGGCGTGTGAAGACCTGGTTTGTGGTTCGGCAATGGTGGTCACAGAACCAAGTGCATAAGGTCTCGGAAAAGGATAGGTAATCGCACCGATAAAAGAACAAAAAAGTATGCGCCGAGCCTCGCACGCCCGGCTCGCGCGCACACAGAAGATTCGACGGTTTTTGGCCTATTTCGGAATTGATTTAGATCTTGACGATACGAACACATAAAGCCACCAAATAGCTGTAACGCGTTGACCGTTGAAATAGCTGCAACGCTGACGACGCGTTGAAATAGCTGCAACGTCATCTATCGTCTAATCATCACCCCGCCACCACAACAACGTCCAACCAATCATGATTCCAGCAATCCGCTGAAAAACGAAAGGATTCCCTTTTCCGAGCACAACCTCGATTATATGACTATGCTGTGTTAACTGCGACAGCTGGGGAATGAAAACAGACGCAGACGTAAAAGTCAGTTCACGATAATCCGTATCCCACGTAAGAAAATGTGCGCACTTTACGACATTTATGGCGCACACGTCAACATTTCCTGTCACTGTAAATTCACAAATATGTGGAAGCAAAATATTGCTCGCGTTTCAAACCCTGTTCCCCACGCTACTCCCATGGGTAGAGCCACTGCGGCATGGAAGGGCAGCGAATACGTCGCCTTGTTCTAAAGTCTGCCCGTACAAAACGCATTTTTCAGCTTTTCCGATGAAACATCAAGGTAGACTACCGGAAGCCCGATTTGTCCCCCAGTTCCAGAGATGTCACTACATTCATGCTCTGGGTTACTCGTACCCATGCATTACCCACCGGTAGGAATAATTCAGTCCACGTACAGGTGACTTGCAATATCGTAGGCCTGATCATAAAATACGACCTAACCTGGGTAGTAACATAGCATAGGATGCTGCACTTATGTCAAAGCATCGAGCATCGACTTAAGTCTCCTGCTTAACCCGTCTCGCCTTTTCGCCTCAGGAAGCTGCGTAGAACATGGTTGCATTCTGTTTGCTGGGGATTTCATTTAGTAGTAGATTTCCTTTGGTGTTAGGCAGTGTTTTAGGTGGCCGGCGGCGGTCAGACATTTTCTGCAGTGCCAGGTGGCCGGTGGCGGTCGGCCATTTTGTCCTAGCACGCGAGCGGCTCACACGGACGTTCAGATGTCCCTACCGAGGAGATTGAGATGCTAGCCAGGGAAGTAAAGGATTGGAAGTGTGTGTTCAATGAGTTTTTCTAACACTGTTCATCAGACATGTGAAGATTATGGTTGCATGCACATAGTCATATAATCAAGATTGTGCTTGGAAAAAGTGAAGCCTCTGGTTTCTCGGCGGACTGCTGGCATTATGATTGGTTTGACGTTGTCGGGGTGATTTTTAGCCAATAGATGACGGTCGAAGCGTTGCAGCTATTTCACGTCTTTACGTGTTCGTGTCGTCAACATCCTAAATCAATTCTAAAATCGGTCCAAAGCCGTCGAATCTTCCGCGTGCGCACGAGCGGGCGTGCGAGGCTCGGCGCATACCTTTTTGTTCTTTTATCGGTGCGGGTACCTATTATTTTCCGAGACCTTATGCACGTTTTTCTGTGACCACCATCACCAGACTACAAACCAGGTTGTCACACGCTTTACAGGGATTTTTGTCAATATCGAGTTCGCACATTCCGTGATACACCGATGTCAAACGGTTGCACGCGCTCACGCGCCCCCAGTCTGACCTCGTGGCAACCTTAATGTAAATGTATCATCCTGGTGGCCAAGCCACATATCACATTTTAAGTGGATTAAGTGGTTGGAGTGCTGCTAGAGCTGTCCATACAAGACAACCTTCCTTTAAAGTCTCGTCGCAGCATCCTGTTTGGCAGTCATCTTACACATGCAACGAATGCTGTAAATGTTGTTGTTACACGTAAACTAACTATTGCAGCAAATGAGCTGAAAAGGATAGTGATTTTGATCTTTATTGACAACGATAAACACACAAGACAAATGAAATGCATTTCTCATGTTACAACCACAACTAGACATAGCTTCATGCCTCTACCTCCAGTTGCAATGTAACCAATGAAACCGAGTTTCAATTCGAGCGCGTGCTTATCGCAGACATCGAGTACAATTTGTCAGAGCACAAACAGGCACAAGTTTCCACGTCCATTGCAAGAGCAGGCACAAGTCTCCACGTCCTGTACGAAGACAGGCCCACAGACAAGCAGTTTTTCAGAGTACAGGCGGGCACAAGTTCCCGAGGTCATTGCGATAGCAGGCACAAGTGTCCAAGTTCAGTACAATGACAAACAAAAGTACAGCTCATGTCGCCTTACCCCGGCATCGTCATCATCTAGTACACATAGGAGCGGTAGCCGTAGGGGAAGGCGTTGTAGGTGATGGGGTGGGTGCTGGCCGGGGTGTTGTACACGCTGCGGAAAGCATAGGGCGTGGAGTAGCCGGCGTGAGCGTATGGGTAGCCGAAGGGGTGGGCAGCGTAGGTGGAGATCAGGGTGGCGTCGTCAGCCTTCTGGTCCGCCTCAGCGGTATCGCGCTTCTTCAGCGAGTGCACGAACGGGGTGTAGCCGTTGTAGGCGCTGAAGCCGTTGTAAGCGTAGGCGGTAGGGAAGTTGTAAGCGCTGTTGTACACGGTCGGGTACGCGTTGTAAGCGTACGGGTAGCCGGCCGTGTAGCCGAAGGGGTGGGTGGCATAGGTGGAGTACAGGGTGGCGTCGTCAGCCTTCTGGTCCTCATCCGCCGAACGCTTGGAGCGAGACTAGAAGGGGAAGAAAAGTGTTATCTCTGTACTTGAAGATCACGTCAAGGCACATCAGTATCATTTTCGCGACAAAGCTGAAAGCTTTCAGTCTGTACTAGGATTTTGCATGGGATTGTTGTAAACGGCCAGCGGAATGAAAGTATTTAAAAGGCATACGCGTGCAACCAGATAACTACGCAACCGTTGTTAATTCACAGGTCGCGCTAACATCGTGTTAACTCACGCTAACATCGCGTTAATTCCTTTGGTGCCTCGTGACGGTCTACAGCGCGGCGAAGTCTGACCTCGAATGTCAGACCTCGAACTACCCCACACGAGGGCCTGACAACACGTGCATCATCAATGCTGACACTGCCAGCGTCAGAGTCACAGGCTCCGTCATCACTGACCTCGACAGCGGGCTCCTCCTTCTCGACGGGCTTGAACGAGTACGGCAGGCCATTGTAGACGAAGGGATGGGCGGCGTACGTGGTGATGGGCGCGTGGTACGCGTTGTACGCCAGCGGGGCGTTGTACCCGGTGTAAGGCCACGCGCCAGTGTACAGCTGGTACTGGGCCGAAGCAGCGCCCAGCACGGCCAGGAGAACCTGGGACAGGGAGCGAGTGTCAGTTGGCTGTTTTCCTGCTCTAGTGAAGCAGGACCATGTGCTCTGATGTGAAGCGTAAAACAACATGGAGGATAATCCGATAAAAAAAGCGCGCAAAAACTGCATAATTTTGATAAACATTGAGCCCAGGTATGCGCAGGCGACGTTCATTTTAAATGAGCGTATCACAAGCAGAAGACCATCCGCCTGCTAGTGAAATCGACAGGCCAACACAAGTCCCACTCACCAGGAGCTTCATGTTGGTGCTGAGGAGGTAGCTGCGACTTGAGCTGTGTCTGTCGCCGTTCGCCGTCCGCTTTTTATACTCATCTCACCATCACCCGAGGCTCTGCCCATCCGGAGTCGGACGACAGCGGACGGCTGGACCGTCTCGTTACCGGGCGCCTCCCTCGGAACGGCGGGATGCGTTTCCGAGATTAGCCGCCTCGTGGGCAGAGCTGGACGTCTGGATCGGACGGAATTTCTTAGCAGTGTGACGGCTGGATGTCAAGAGCCGCCAATTTGTCGTCACCGTCTTTGCTTGCGTGCGTGCGTTAAGACCTGGTATACTTTGACAGATTGTCATGTGGGGTGGGCTATGTATTGTGACCTGGAACCAACATTGCTGGGACTCATAAGAGGACGTGCTACCAATCAACGTGGAGATAAAGGGAAGTCAGCCATGTCATACCATTCTTCCGAAAGGTAGCAGACACCACGACGACCTGAAGACCACGGCCACGGGAGGCAGTGACATACTCCACATCCTCGTGGGCCTCAAATGATCCGTTAGGTATCATTAACCAAAAACCATATTAAAGAGGCCTCAGACAGTCCTGTGAAACTATGTAATCTTTCCAGAACAAAGCTGATGGGCTCATGTCGAATAAAAGGACACAGCTGTGACCGATACCGTGCACTGAGATGGCATTACCGTGAATTAATCTAAATCACCCATCCGGTCCAATACGGCTCAGTCCGGTAAGCATGCCTTTGACGGGCATGTGAGAACCACTGATGGTTTTTGCCGTGCAGTGTTCAGCAAAAGGAGGTGCCGATTTATAACACATTCGGAATGACATGTCACAGGCATTGGCATCCCAGCTGTATGGATATTCCTTGCTTGATTCGGACAGTGTAACGTCACAAAAGTTACCCTATTTTATTTGATTAGCAATTCTAGCCTAAAATGTCACATTGTGAAGGCTGAAGAACGCGCCCTGACAACAGACCGTAGTACTTACAATGGGAGACCAATCATGTCGCAACACCCTGATTGAAGAAGGTACAATTCTTGTAGGATAGAAAGTTTCGGACTTCTTCTTGGCGCTTAAAGTGATATTCAACGTGATAATATGTCCCTCAGGTCACAACATGGGATTATGTATTCCGGAAACCTTACCCTACGGCGCGATCCAGCAATTGTGGCTGGGCTGATGACTGCCAGGCCATCGTACATTTTCCCTAAGTCACGAAGGACGCTAGTCATTCATCTTCCATCCAGCAAGGGATGCATCAACACTTACCTCATAACTCTTCATTCGTGAGTTGATAAGGACAAGGCGTGCATGGCGAGACCATTGTGTTGGGCTGCAAATCAGTGTGTATCAGCCAGCATTTCCAGTCTTTCAATAATCCGGAACGTGTCGACACACAATCTCGCGACCTGTGCCTGTTTCCTGCCTCAAGGCCTATGCCTACGCTCGCCTGTAGCGTTGCTGTCGTTCCGAATTGCTTGACCTGGGGCTGCTCGCGTGTGAGGACGTGCGACCGGTGTGGACATGTTGATATGCGGGCATCTAGATCAATAAAGTGAGTTTATGAGATTACAGTAGGATGTGTTTATTTATGCCTTAATACATGCGATCGGTGTCTTTAAAACTAGTACACTGCCGGTGTGGTGACACCTTCGGTGTTATGGTGTGATATTGTACAGCGGGTATTTGGCCGCTGATCGGTACAGTCAAATCAATTAATGAACAAAATCAAACATGAACGAACAAACAATGAAAATATATCAAACAACTTAGGAATGAACCACGAAATTCCTAACTACAGAACAACTAAAACACAGGCCTTGAACTTCGTTGTTAACAAGTCCAGCATATATGGTTACACCCATGGAGGTAGCTTAAAGAACAGGTGTGAAAATGCAAGCGATAAATTGCACCAACGAAAATGACAATCTTTGCAGTGAGGAGCGAGTTGTTTTATTACGACCTAAACACTGTGATATGGACACAAATATTTGGTGGGTAATGATCACAGTGGTCTGTGTTCTAGGTCTGTGCCACGTCTGTTTACGTCTGCCTATTACGTGTTTTATGTCTGTTTACGTTCCCAACTTTCATAGCTCAGGTGTCGCGTCAGCGTGATTTGTTCGAGATTGTGTTCGGAACGACTGTAGTTTCTCGGTGAACTTTAGGTGTCACGATGGCTCTGACGGTGTTGGGCTGGCTGGGTGGTCTGTAGACGGCAGATGCAGGTCAACGCTATGAAACGTCGTCGTGTGTTTGCGACGTCCAAATCTTACATCAAGTCCAATTTCTCGGTCAAGAGCCGTAATGCAGCTTAACCTGTACGATCGCTCGCACTTTTCACAGTCGTCGTGCTAAGATCCCATGTCGCTGCGACCGCCCCTTGGCGAACTTCAAGCCGGGTGTTCACACGCGTTTCAAGAATGTTTCTATTTGCCAATTTTGCGCTCTCAGTGTGACATCAATGCAGTGCGTTTGCGCGCGCTGGCGCGCCCCGCAAGACGGATCTTGTCATACCACGCTGGACCACACTGGACATTTGGCAGCCGTCTTACATGTGTCACACTATCGCAGCAAGTGAGCAGAGAAGGAGGGTGATTTTGATTTTTTTATTGACAAGTATGACCAGGCCAGAACAATGAAATGCATTTCACATGTTACAATCACAGCTGTGCGCAGGTTCACACCGCTACGTCCAGTTGCAATGTAATCAATGAAAGTGAGTCCCAAGTCAAGTGTGTGGTTGTCGCAGACATTGAGCACAATTGGTCAGAGCACAAACAGGCGCAAGTTTCCACGCTCATTGCAAGAGCAGGCACAAGTCTCCACGTCTTGTACGAAGACAGGCCTAGAGATAAGCAGTTATGTACAGCACAGGCGGGCACAAGTCGCCGAGTTCATTGCAATGGCAGGCACAAGTGTCCAAGTTCAGTGCAATGACAAACAAAAGTACAGCTCATGTCGCATTACCTCCTCGGCATCGTCGTCGTCTAGTACACATACGAGCGGTAGCCGTAAGGGGAAGGCGTTGTAGGTGATGGGGTGGGTGCTGGCCGGGATGTTGTACACGCTGCGGAAAGCATATGGCGTGGCGTAGCCGGCGTTGGCGTACCGGTAGCCGAAGGGGTGGGCAGCGTAGGTGGAGATCAGGGTGGCGTCATCAGCCTTCTGGTCCGCCTCGGCGGTATCTCGCTTCTTCAGCGAGTGCACGAACGGGGTGTAGGCGTGGTAGGCGTTGTAGCCGTTGTAGGCGTACGTGGTGGGGTAGTTGTAAGCGCTGTTGTACACGGTGGGGTACGTGTTGTAGGCGTACGGGTAGCCGGCCGTGTAGCCGAAGGGGTGGGCGGCGTAGGTGGAGATAAGGGAGGCATCGTCAGCCTTCTGGTCCTCATCGGCCGAACGCTTGGACCGGGACTGGAAAAAGCAGAGATGTGTTAGCTGTGTGCGTGGAGATGACACCAAGGAGCATCGATATCATTTTCGCGACAAAGGTGAAGGCTTTCAGTTTTAACTAGGATTTTGAATTGCATTGCTGTAAACGGCTAGCGGAACGGAAGTTTTGAAAATGCATTGGCGTGCAACCCGATGACTACGGAAGTGTTGTTAATTCACGGATTATTTCCTCCAAACGACCGGTGCAAAGCAACCATTCTTGACGAGATTGTTGACGTTGAATTGCGGCAAAATAGGCCCAAGATAATAGCTTGAAATTGGACTGACATGTCTTTGAAAATGCCGCAAAAAAATCGCTCTTTTCTGAGTCCAAAACACAATCGTCTCGTTCATTTCATTCCTGTCTCGTGAAGGTATACAGCGCCACGATGTCTGAACACGAAGGTGACCACGCGGCAGTTTGGGATGGCGTGCATGATCAATACTGAGACAGCCCCTGTCAGAGTCACAGACTCCGTCATCACTGACCTCAACGGCGGGCTCCTCCTTCTCGACCGGCTTGAACGAGTACGGCAGGCCATTGTAGACGAAGGGATGGGCGGCGTACGTGGTGATGGGCGCGTGGTACGCGTTGTACGCCAGCGGGGCGTTGTACCCGGTGTACGGCCACGCGCCAGTGTACAGCTGGTACTGGGCCGAAGCGGCGCCCAGCACGGCCAGGAGAACCTGGGACAGGGAGCGAGTGTCAGTTGGCTGATATTTGTTCTAGTGAGGCAGGTCCATACGTTATTATGTGAGGCGTAAAGCAACGTAGATGTTGGTACAGTAGTAAAGGCGTGCAAACAGCTGCATTAGCGCGATAGGCGCTGAGCACAGACATGCGTAGGCGAGGTTAATTGTGACTGAGCGCACCACAAACAGAAGCTTATCTGTCTGTCAGTGAAATCAACGGGCCGACACAAGTCCCACTCACCAGGAGCTTCATGTTGGTGCTGAGGAGGTAGCTGCGACTTGAGCTGTGTCTGTCACCGTTCGCCGCCCGCTGTTTTATACTCATCTCGCCATCGCCCTGAGGCGCTGCCCATCCGGAGTCGGAGGACAGCGGACGGCTGGACCGCCTCGTTACCGGGCGCCTCCCTCTAACGGTGGGATGCGTTTCCGAGATTAGCCGGCCTCGTGGGCAGAGCTGGACGTCTGGATCGGACAGGAATTCCTGAGCAGTGCGAGGTCTGGTGGTTAAATGCCGCCAGTTTGTTTTCACCACCTTTGCTAGCATGCATGTGTTACGGCCTGGAATACGTTGGCTGATGTGGCATGTGGGGTAGGACTGTGTTGTGGTCGGGAGCCAACATTGTTGGGGACGCGTTACCAATCAGCATGAACATATAGGGAAGTCATCCCTGTTGTACCATTCCTGCGAAACGTAGCAGACACCACGAAGACCTCAAACCCGCCGCTACGGGACGCGGTCGCCTACTGTAAGGAGCACATCCTCGCAAAACACGAATGGTTCGCTAGGTATCATGTGCGGAAAATTATATCAAAGAAGGTCGAGATAGTTCTATAAAACCTACGTATTCATCTTAAAACAAAACTGATGGATTCATGTCATAAAATGATGCAGCTGCGACCCACACCGTTTGCCGAGATCTGTAGGGTATGGTTCAGATAAGGACATACACATTTCAAAGATCACACAACTCAACAAAACTAACAATGTCGACCTTCGGTATGTCCAAATCAAGAAACGAACTGTTGAACTGTATGCAAAGGGCAACAAAGAGGGCTAGGATCGGCCATAGCCTGTCTGTGTTGCATTGGTGGAAAGACAGGTCATTTCATTGCTCAAACGGAGGAAATTACGCAAATCTGAACGTGGAAATTCTGGTACCTTCGGTTCGTGAAGGCATTTAACGGTCGTAAAGTTTAGCTGCATCTGAAAATGATTGCTTGATGTTGCTGTTGTTTTTTTTTGTTGTTGGTTTCCTCAGTGTGACAAAAAAATGAAACAGCCGGTATTCGTTTTTCTCAAACAGTTCTGTGACCTCATCTTTCTGTAGTCCCGATGCATCGTTCTTCTAGCACGCCTCCACTACCTCTTCCCCAGTACTTGCGAAGTCGCCTTCGCCTTAATCTGAGCCCATCACGGAACCCAACATATTGTTCCTTTCTCTCCAGGCAGTCTAGACACCCAGTTCAAACCTGTATGTACGGATTGCTGTGGCGCATTGAAGGCGCTCACCACGCAACACATGTCGCGCCAGGCTCGGAGCATACCAAGGTATGATGGCTAGTATGATGGTTGTGGATGGGGTGCGGCTCGAAGCGCACACGTGGTTTTCATAAAGGGCAAACATGCGGGCTTCGAGAAGGTGCGCATGCTTGCCACCATGCTCCAGCGCTATCTGCCAACGGTTGAAACTTTGTCATGTACTCATTTCCCTGGCTGTGGAGGTCCTTCGCCGTTCTTTTCGCGGTCGAGGACACAAATCCACCCACAGATCAAACTTACACTGAACTGCCCCATTGCGTCGGGCCGGTGTGTCTACATTCCTCGCAGCAACAGTTATCTTAGTATAAGATGAATGGCACCGTGTAAATGAACGTTTCGGGTATGTGCATGATATTGCAAGTTGCAGTGATAAAAAGCGACGCCTGGTAATAACCCCGTTCCTGAATATGCTGGTGGGCATGTACGCCATTGCCATTTCTTGTCACACACACACACACACACACACACACACACACACACACACACACACACACACACACACACATATATATATATATATATATATATATATATATATATATATATAGTCCTACCAGGCAAAGGCTATGAGTAGGCCCTACTCAGAAAATGTGCGTAGGCTGGTGTGTGAGCTTTGGGGTAAAAATCAAACTTGGAGGGGTCTGCTCAGAGTTTTGGGTGACAATCTGAGTCAAGTACGATGTTTTCAATAAAAAACAAGACTACAAATGTGTGTTGTACGGACAAATATTGTACAAGCACCGTGCTCTCTTGTACTTCCCAACCGCATGGGTCACACCCATGAGGACAGGTTGAGGAACAATGTGTAAAGGCAAGCGATAATTTGCACCAACGAAAATGGCAATCTTTGCAGTTGTTTCATGGTGACGGAAGACTGTGATAAGGACGCATATTTTTGGTGGATATTGATCGCAGTGGGCTGTGCTGTAAAACTGTGCTACATCTGTTTACGTCTCTATTACGTGTTTTATGTCTGTTTACGGCCCCAACATGCATAGCTCAAGTGATGCGCCAGCATGATGCATTCGGTGCGCCAGCGTGATGTATTCGATGCGCCAGCATGATGTATTCGGTGCGCCAGCATGATGTATTCGGTGCGCCAGCATGGTGTATTCGGTGCGCCAGCATGATGCATTCGGTGCGCCAGCATGATGTATTCGGTGCGCCAGCATGATGTATATTGTGTCCGGAATGTCTGTAGTTCCTCGGCAAACTGTAGGTGTCACCATGGCTCTGATGGGGTTTGACTGCCTGGGTAATCTGTAGATGATGGATGCAGGTCTACGCTTTACAGTTATTTCACGTCATCACGTGCATGCGTCGTCCAGATCTTACATCAAGTCTAATTTCTCGGTCAAGAGCCGCCGTGAACGTTCGCCTGTACGATTGCCCGATCTCTTCCCAGTCGTTGTGCTTTGATCAAATTTCGCTGTGACCGCCGCTTAATGAATTACAGGTGGGGTGTTCTCACGCGTTTCAGTAATGTCTCTACATGCAAATTTTTCGCTCTCAGTGTGACACCAATGTGGCGCGTTTGCGCGCGCTGGCGCGCTCCCAAGTCGGATCTCGAACCAACTGTGATGCACTGGCATCGTGTTGGTCTATCCCCACGCCACATTGCACCTGCTGTCAGGGCTGACCATACACTTGCATGTGTCACACTCTCACGGTAAATGAGGTGAGAAGAAGGGTGATGTTAATTTTTTATTGACAAGTATGACCAGGCCAGAACAATGAAATGCGTTTCACATGTTACAATCACAGCTGTGCGCAGGTTCACACCGCTACGTCCAGTTGCAATGTAATCAGTGAAAGTGAGTTTCAGTTCAAGCGTGTGCTTGTCGTAGACATTGAGCACAGTTTGTCAGAGCACAAACAAACACAAGTTTCCAAGTGCATTGCAAGAGAAGGCACAAGTCTCCACGTCCTGTACGAAGACAGGCCCACAGACAAGCAGTTCCTCAGAGCACAGGTGGGCACAAGTTGCCGAGTTCATCGCAACGACAGGCACAAATGTCCAAGTTCAGTGCAATGACAAACAAAAGTACAGCTCATGTCGCCTTACCTCCTCGGCATCGTCATCATCTAGTACACATACGAGCGGTAGCCGTAGGGGAAGGCGCTGTAGGTGATGGGGTGGGTGCTGGCCGGGGTGTTGTACACGCTGCGGAAAGCGTACGGCGTGGCGTAGCCGGCGCGAGCGTACGGGTAGCCGAAGGGGTGGGCAGCGTAGGTGGAGATCAGAGTGGCGTCGTCAGCCTTCTGGTCCGCCTCAGCGGTATCGCGCTTCTTCAGCGAGTGCACGAACGGGGTGTAGGCGTGGTACGCGTTGTACCCGTTGTAGGCGTACGTGGTGGGGTAGTTGTAAGCACTGTTGTACACGGTCGGGTACGTGTTGTAGGCGTACGGGTACCCGGCCGTGTAGCCGAAGGGGTGGGCGGCGTAGGTGGAGATCAGGGTGGCATCGTCGGCCTTCTGGTCCTCATCCGCCGAACGCTTGGACCGGGACTGGAAAAGCAGTGATGTGATAGCTGTGTGCGTGGGGATGACACCAAGGGGCACAAATATCCTCGAAGGTTATTATTTTTGCGATACGAAGCGAACCTTTCCGCCCTGACAATTGCTTTTAAACGCATGGTGGTAAATGAACACCGAAACGAATACCATAGCCTTTCACGAGCAACCAGATAAATGCACAAGCATAGTTCAATCTCAGATTGTCTTTAGTTGTGGAGTGCAGCAAAATTGTTTTTGAGGAGATGGTGACAACCAATTGCTACGAAACAGCTCTCAAAGAACGACTTAAAACTTTTTCTTTCTGTATCAAGAACATCCCCGCGAGATAGTGTCTCAATGGAGCCTCTGTTTGACGCACAGTGTGTCAAAATCTGACCTCTCAAGTGACCATACGAGAGTCTGACGTCGCCTTTATCAGCGATGCTGACACCACCCGTGTCAGAGTCACAGGCTCTGTAACTGACCTCAACAACGGGTTCCTCCTTCTCGACCGGCTTGAACGAATACGGCAGGCCATTATAGACGAAGGGATGGGCGGCGTACGTGGTGATGGGCGCGTGGTACGCGTTGTACGCCAGCGGGGCGTTGTACCCGGTGTACGGCCAAGCACCAGTGTACAGCTGGTACTGGGCCGAAGCGGCGCCCAGCACGGCCAGGAGAACCTGGGACAGGGAGCGAGTGTCAGTTGGCTGATATTTGTTCTAGTGAGGCAGGTCCATACGTTATTATGTGAGGCGTAAAGCAACGTAGATGTTGGTGCAGTAGTAAAGGCGTGCAAACAGCTGCATTAGCGCGATAGGCGCTGAGCACAGACATGCGTAGGCGAGGTTAATTGTGACTGAGCGCGCCACAAACAGAAGCTCATCCGCCTGTCAGTGAAATCAACGGGCCGACACAAGTCCCACTCACCAGGAACTTCATGTTGATGCTGAGGAGGTAGCTGCGACTTGAGCTGTGTCTGTCACCGTTCGCCGCTCGCTGTTTTATACTCATCTCGCCATCGCCCGAGGCTCTGCCCATCCGGAGTCGGACGACAGCGGACGGCTGGACCGTCTCGTTACCGGGCGCCTCCCTCGGACGGCGGGATGCGTTTCCGAGATTAGCCGCCTCGTGGGCAGAGCTGAACGTCTGGATCGGACGGAATTTCTTAGCAGTGCGAAGTCTGGTGGTTAAAAGATGTCAGTTTGTTTTCACCATCTTTGCTAGCATGCATGTGTTAAGGCCTGGTATACTTCGGCTGATGTGGCAAGTGGGGTACGATTTGTATTGTGAACGGGAGCCAACATTGTTGGGAACGTGCTACCAATCAATATGAAGATTTTTTGTCAAGTCATCTCCGTTATAGCATTCTTACGAAAAGTATCAGACACCACGAAGACCCGAAACCCACCGCCACGGGTGGCGGTTGCCTACGGTAAGGAGCACCTCCTCGCAAAACACGATTGGTTCGCAAGACATCATGTGCGGAACACTACATGAAATAAGCTTGAGATAGTTCTATGAAACCTACGTAATCATCCCAAAACAAAGCTGATGGATTCATGTCATAAAAAGATACAGTTGCGACCCACACCGTTTGCCGAGATCTGTAGGGTATGGTTCAGATAAGGACAGACACATTTCACAGTTCAGACAAATTTCAAGAGAACTAACAATGTCGCACCTTCGGTGCGTCCCAATCAAGAAACGAACTGTTGAACTGTATGCAAAGGGCAACAGAGACGGCTAGGATCGGCCATAGCTTGTCTTTGTTCTATTGGTGGAAACACAGGTCATTTCATTGCTCAAACGGCGGAAATTACTCAAATCTGAACGTGGAATTTCTGGTACCTTCCGTTCGTGAAAGCATGTAGCGATCGTAAAGTTTAGCTGCATCTGAAAATGATTGCTTGGTGTTGTTTTTTCCGATGGCCGATGCATCGGGACTACAGAAAGATGAGGTCACAGAACTGTTTGAGTCAAACGAATACCGGCTGTTTCATTTTTTTGTCACACTGAGGAAACCAACAACAAAAAAACAACAACAACATCAAGCAATCATTTTCAGATGCAGCTATACTTTGCGACCGTTAAATGCCTTCACGAACCGAAGGTACCAGAATTTCCACGTTCAGATTTGCGTAATTTTCTCCGTTTGAGCTATGAAATGACCTGTGTTTCCACCAATACAACACAGACAGGCTATGGCCGATCCTAGCCCTCTTTGTTGCCCTTTGCATACAGTTCAACAGTTCGTTTCTTGATTTGGACATACCGAAGGTCGACATTGTTAGTTTTGTTGAGTTGTGTGATCTTTGAAATGTGAATGTCCTTACCTGAACCATACCCTACAGATCTCGGCAAACGGTGTGTGTCGCAGCTGCATCATTTTATGACATGAATCCATCAGCTTTGTTTTAAGATAAATACGTAGGTTTTATAGAACTATCTCAACTTTCTTTGATATAATTTTCCCCACATGATACCTAGCGAACCATTCGTGTTTTGCGAGGATGTTCTCCTTACAGTAGGCGACCGCGTCCCGTGGCGGCGGGTTTGAGGTCTTCGTGGTGTCTGCTACGTTTCGCAAGAATGATACAACAGGGATGACTTCCCTATATGTTCATGCTGATTGGTAACGCGTCCCCAACAATGTTGGCTCCCGACCACAACACGGTCCTACCCCGCACGCCACATCAGCCAACGTATTCCAGGCCGTAACACATGCATGCTAGCAAAGGTGGTGAAAACAAACTGGCGGCTTTTAACCACCAGACTTCGCACTGCTCAGGAATTCTGTCTGATCCAGACGTCCAGCTCTGCCCACGAGGCCGCTAATCTCGGAAACGTCCGGAAATCTCGGAAAGTCCTACCAGGCAAAGGCTACGAGTAGGCTCTATTCAGAAAATGTGCGTAGGCTGGTGTGTGAGCTTTGGGGTAAAAATCAAACTTGGAGGGGATTGCTCAGAGTTTTGGGTGACAATCTGAGTCAAATACGATGCTTTCAATAAAAAAAAATAAGACAAAAGATGTGTATTGTACGTGCAAATCTTGTACAAGCGCCGTGCTCTCTTGTACTTCCCAACCGCATGGGTCACACCCATGAGGGCAGGTTGGGGAACAGATGTGTAAATGCAAGCGATGATTTGCACCAACGAAAATTACAATATTTGCAGTTGTTTCATGGTGACGTAAGACTGTGATGGGGATGCATATTTTTGGTGGATGTTGATCGCAGTGGGCTGTGCTGTAAAACTGTGCTACATCTGTTTACGTCTCTATTACGTGTTTTATGTCTGTTTACGGCCCCAACATGCATAGCTCAAGTGATGCGCCAGCATGACGCAATCGGTGCGCCAGCATGGTGTATTCGGTGCGCCAGCATGGTGTATTCGGTGCGCCAGCATGATGTATTCGGTGCGCCAGCGTGATGTATTCGATGCGCCGGCATGATGTATTTGGTGCGCCAGCATGATGTATTCGGTGCGCCAGCATGATGTATTCGGTGCGCCAGCATGATGTATATTGTGTCCGGAATGTCTGTAGTTTCTCGGTAAACTGTAGGTGTCACCATGGCTCTAATGGGGTTTGACTGGCTGGGCAATCTGTAGATGATAGATGCAGGTCTACGCTTTACAGTTATTTCACGTCATCACATGCATGCGTCGTCCAGATCTTACATCAAGTCTAATTTCTCGGTCGAGAGCCGCCGTGAACGTTCGCCTGTACGATTGCCCGATCTTTTCCCAGTCGTTGTGCTTTGATCAAATTTCGCTGTGACCGCCGCTTAATGAACTACAAGCGGAGTGTTCCCACGCGTTTCAGTAACGTCTCCACTTCCAAATTTTTCGCTCTCAGTGTGACACCAATGTGGCGCGTTTGCGCGCGCTGGCGCGCTCCCAAGTCGGATCTCGAACCAACTGTGATGCACTGGCATCGTGTTGGTCTATCCCCACGCCACATTGCACCTGCTGTCAGAGCTGACCATACACTTGCATGTGTCACACTCTCACGGTAAATGAGCAGAGAAGGAGGGTGATTTTAACTTTTTATTGACAAGTATGACCAGGCCAGAACAATGAAATGCGTTTCACATGTTACAATCACAGCTGTGCGCAGCTTCACACCGCTACGTCCAGTTGCAATGTAATCAGTGAAAGTGAGTTTCAGTTCAAGCGTGTGCTTGTCGTAGACATTGAGCACAGTTTGTCAGAGCACAAACAGACACAAGTTTCCACGTGCATTGCAAGAGCAGGCACAAGTCTCCACGTCCTGTACGAAGACAGGCCCACAGACAAGCAGTTGCCAAGAGCACAGGCGGGCACAAGTTGCCGAGTTCATTGCAACGACAGGCACAAATGTCCAAGTTCAATGCAATGACAAACAAAAGTACAGCTCATGTCGCCTTACCTCCTCGGCATCGTCATCGTCTAGTACACATACGAGCGGTAGCCGTAGGGGAAGGCGTTGTAGGTGATGGGATGGGTGCTGGCCGGGGTGTTGTACACGCTGCGGTAAGCATATGGCGTGGCGTAGCCGGCGCGGGCGTACGGGTAGCCGAAGGGTTGGGCAGCGTAGGTGGAGATCAGGGTGGCGTCGTCAGCCTTCTGGTCCACCTCGGCGGTATCACGCTTCTTCAGCGAGTGCACGAACGGGGTGTAGCCGTGGTACGCGTTGTAGCCATTGTAGGCGTAGGTGGTGGGGAAGTTGTAAGCGCTGTTGTATACGGTCGGGTACGTGTTGTAGTTGTACGGGTAGCCGGCCGTGTAGCCGAGGGGGTGGGCGGCGTAGGTGGAGTACAGGGTGGCATCGTCAGCCTTCTGGTCCTCATCGGCCGAACGCTTGGACCGGGACTGGAAAAAGCAGAGATGTGTTAGCTGTGTGCGTGGAGACGACACCAGGGAGAATCAATATCATTTTCGCGACAAAGGTAAAGTCTTTCAGTTTGAACTAGGATTTTGAATCGCATCGCTGTAAACGGCTAGTGGAATGGAAGTTTTGAAAATGCATTGGCATGCAGCCAGATGACTACGGAAGCGTTGTTAATTCACGGATTATTTCCTCCAAACGACCGGTGCAAAGCAACCATTCTTGACGAGATTGTTGACGTTGAATTGCGACAAAATAGGCCCAAGATATTAGCTTGAAATTGGACTGACATGTCTTTGAAAATGCCGCAAAAAATCGCTCTTTTCTGAGTCAAAAACACAATAGTCTCGTTCATTTAATTCCTGTCTCGTGAGGGTGTACAGCGCCACGATGTATGAACACGAAGGTGACCACGCGGTAGTTTGGCATGGCGTGCATGATCAATACTGACACAGCCCCTGTCAGAGTCACAGACTCCGTCATCACTGACCTCAACGGCGGGCTCCTCCTTCTCGACCGGCTTGAACGAATACGGCAGGCCATTATAGACGAAGGGATGGGCGGCGTACGTGGTGATGGGCGCGTGGTACGCGTTGTACGCCAGCGGGGCGTTGTACCCAGTGTACGGCCACGCGCCAGTGTACAGCTGGTACTGGGCCGAAGCGGCGCCCAGCACGGCCAGGAGAACCTGAGACAAGGGCACATGTCAGTCGGCGTTTTTCCGCTCTAGTGAGGCTGGTCTATACGATGCAATGTGAGGCGTAAAACAACGTAGATGTTGGTGCAGTAGTAAAGGCGTGCAAACAACTGCATTAGCGCGATAGGCGCTGAGCCCAGATATGCGTAGGTGAGGTTAACTGTGACTGAGCGTACCACAAACCGAAGCTTATCTGGCTGTCAGTGAAATCAACGGACCGACACAAGTCCCACTCACCAGGAAGCTTCATGTTGATGTTGAGGAGGTAGCTGCGACTTGAGCTGTGTCTGTCACCGTTCGCCGCCCGCTGTTTTATACTCATCTCGCCATCGCCCGAGGCGCCTTGCCCTATTTCCGGAGTAGGACGATAAGCGGACGGCTGGACCGGTCTCGTTACTGGGCGCCTCCTCTAACGGCGCGGATTGCGTTTCCGAGATTAGCCGCCTCCGGGGCAGAGCTGAACGTCTGTGATCGGCCCGGACTGTCTTAGCAGTTGCGACGTCTGGTGGTTTTTCAAAGATGTCAGTTTTGTTTTCGCCAATCCTTGCTAGATGCATGCATGTTAAGGCCTGGGTATACTTCGGCTGATGTGGCAAGTGGCGGTACGGATTGTATTGTGAACCGCGAGGCAACATTGTTGGGGCACTGTGCCTACCACATCAATATGAAGATTGTTGTCAACGTCACTATCCGTATAGCCCTCCTTACGAAAAGTATCAGACCACCCACCCACCCAACGAAGACCCCGACAACCCACCGCCACGGGTTGGCGTGTGCCTTACCGGCTAAGGCGCACCTCCTCGCAAAACCACGATTGGTTCGCAGACATCATGTGCGGAATATCTATATGAAATAAGCTTGAGATAGTTTATGAAACCTACGTAAT
>NW_023596818.1:3929364-3996864 GCF_011947565.3 Pollicipes pollicipes
AGTAGCAGACACCACGAAGACCTCGAACCCGCCACCACGGGACGCGGTTGCCTACTAGGAGCACCTCCTCGCAAAGCACGATTGGTTCGCTAGGTACACGTGCGAAAAGTTAGTCAAAGAAGGTCGAGATAGTTCTATAAACCTACGTAATCATCCCAAAACAAAGCTGATGGATTCATGTCATAAAAGATACAGCGACCCATTCCGTTTGCCGAGCTCTTTAGGGTATGGTTCAGATAGACACACATTTCACAAAGTTCACACAATTCAAGAAACTAACAATGTCGACCTTCGGTATGTCCAAAGCAAGAAACGAACTGTTGCTTGTATGCAAAGGGCAACAGAGACGGCTGGATCGGCCATAGCTAGTCTTTGTTGTATTGGTGGAAACACAGGTCATTTATTTCAAACGGAGGAAATACTCAAATCTGAACGTGGAATTTCTGGTACCTTCCGTTCGTGAAGCATGTAGCGATCGTAAAGTTTAGCTGCATCTGAAAATGATTGCTTGGTGTTGTTTTTTTGTATTGTTTTGTTTTGTTTGTTTTTTGTTGGTTTGCCAGTGTGACAACAAAATGAAACGCTATTCGCTTTTCTCAAACAGTTCTGTGACTCATCTTTCTGTAGCCCCGATGCATCCTTCTTCTAGCACGCCCCCACTACCTCTTCGCAGCATTTGCGAAGTCGCCTTCGCCTTAATCTGAGCTCATCACGGAACCCAGTATATTGCTTCTTCCTCTCCAGGCAGTCCAGACGCCCAGTTCAAACCTGTATGTACGGATTGCTGTTGCGCACTGAAAGGCGCTCACCACGCAACATATGTTGCGCCAGGCTTGGAGCATGCCAAGGTATGGTGGCGAGTATGATGGTTATGGATGGGGTGGGGCTCGAAACGCGCACCTGGTTTTTATAAAGGGCAAAAATGCGGGTTTCGAGAAGGTGCGTATGCTTGCCGCCATGCTCCAGCGCTGCCTGCCAACGGTTGAAACTTTGTCATGTACTCATTTTCCCTGGCTGTGGAGGTCCTTCGCCGTTCTTTTCGCGGTCGAGGAAACAAATCCACCCACAGATCAAACTTACACTGAACTGCCCCATTGCGTTGGGCCGGTGTGCCGACATTTCTCGCAGCAACAAATTACCTTGTTATAAGATGAATGACACTGTATAAATGAACGTTTCGGGTATGTGCATGATATTGCAATTTGCAGTGATAAAAAGAGACTTTTGACAAACACATGTATCTAATTACTCTGTTGGGAATGTACGATCATTACCATTTTTTGTCATGTGGTGTCCGCGCTACTCTGTTGGCAGCAATTTTTGTCAGCAACAGAAATTCGGTCAGCGACAAAAAAAACAAACACTTAAACCACCAATGGTCCTTCGCTATCCCCACCCCATGTTTCCTGAGCCTAGGCTTAGGATGATGAGGCTAATGATCACCACAACATGGATTGACATATTACATATATATATATATATATATATATATATATAATATATATATATATATATAGTCCTAGCCGACAAGAAGCTATAAGTAGGCTTTGTTCTGAAAATGTGTGTAGCGGGGTCTGTGAGGTGTGGGGTAAAATCAGGCTTAAGGGGTTGAACTTAAAATTTCGGGCTACAATCTCAGTCAAATACGATATTTTCAATAAAAAGTAACGCGAAAAATGTGCATTGTGCGGGCAAAACATTGTACAAGCACCGTGCTCTCATGTACTTCCCAACCGCAGTGGTTACACTCATGAGGATAGGGTTGAGAAACAGATGTGTAAAGGCAAGCGATAATTTGCACCAACGAAAATGGACAATCTTTGCAGTTGTTTCATGGTGACCCAAGGACTGTGATAAAGGACGGCATATTTTCGGTGGATATTGATCACAGTGATCTGTGTTTTAGGCCTGTGCTACGTCTGTTTCCGCCTCTATTACGTGTTTTATATCTGTTTACCGCATCAACTTTCATAGCTTGAGTAAAGCGTCAGCATGATGTATTTGGGATTGTGTCTGGTATGTCTGTAGTTTCTCGGTAAACTTTAGGTGTCACCATGGCTCTGATGGGGTTTGGCTGGCTGGGTCATCTGTAGTTTGACTGGCTGGGCAATCATAAAGGGCAAACATACACTGAACTTGCACTTACTGCCCCATCAACTTACACTGAACTGCCCCATTGCGTCGGGCCGGTGTGCCTACATTCCTCGCAGCAACAGTTATCTTAGTTTGAGATGAATGACACTGAGTAAATGAACGTTTCGGATATGTGCATGATATTGCAAGTTGCAGTGATAAAAAGCGACGCCTGGTAATAACCCCGTTCCTGAATATGCTGGTGGGCATGTACGTCATTGCCATTTCTTGTCACACACACACCACACACACACACACACACACACACACACACCACACACACACCCACACACCACACAAACAACACACACACCACACACACACACACACACACCACCACACACACACCCACACCACACACACACACACAACACACACACACACCCACAACACACACCCACACACACCACCACACACACACACACACACACACACACACACACACACACACACACACACACACACACACACACACACACACATACTATATATATATGAATATATACATATATATATATATATATATATATATATATATATATATATATATATATATATAGTCCTACCAGGCAAAGGCTACGAGTAGGCCCTATTCAGAAAATGTGCGTAGGCTGGTGTGTGAGCTTTGGGGTAAAAATCAAACTTGGAGGGGATTGCTCAGAGTTTTGGGTGACAATCTGAGTCAAATACGATGCTTTCAATAAAAAATAAGACAAAAAATGTGTATTGTACGGGTAAATATTGTACAAGCACCGTGCTCTCTTGTACTTCCCAACCGCATGGGTCACACCCATGAGGGCAGGTTGAGGAACAGATGTGTAAATGCAAGCGATGATTTGCACCAACGAAAATTACAATATTTGCAGTTGTTTCATGGTGACGTAAGACTGTGATAAGGATGCATATTTTTGGTGGATATTGATCACAGTGGGCTGTGCTGTAAAACTGTGCTACATCTGTTTACATCTCTATTACGTGTTTTATGTCTGTTTACGGCCCCAACATGCATAGCTCAAGTGATGCGCCAGCATGACGCATTCGGTGCGCCAGCATGGTGGTATTCGGTGCGCCAGCATGGTGTATTCGGTGCGCCAGCATGATGTATTCGTTGCGCCAGCGTGATGTATTCGATGCGCCAGCATGATGTATTCGGTGCGCCAGCATGATGTATTCGGTGCGCCAGCATGATGTATTCGGTGCGCCAGCATGATGTAGATTGTGTCCGGAATGTCTGTAGTTTCTAGGTAAACTGCAGGTGTCACCATGGCTCTAATGGGGTTTGACCTGGCTGGGACAATCTGTAGATGATAGATGCAGGTCTACGCTTTACAGTTATTTCACGTCATCACGTGCATGCGTCGTCCAGATCTTACATCAAGTCTAATTTCTCGGTCGAGAGCCGCCGTGAACGTTCGCCTGTACGATTGCCCGATCTATTCCCAGTCGTTGTGCTTTGATCAAATTTCGCTGCGGACCGCCGCTTAATGAATTACAAGCGGGTGTTCCCCACGCGTTTCCAGTAATGTTCTCTACATTGCAAATTTTTCGCTCTCAGCGTGACACCAATGCGGGCCGTTGGCGCGCGCTTGGCGCGCTCCCAAGTCGGATCTCGAACCAACTGTGATGCACTGGCATCGTGTTGGTCTATCCCCACGCCACATCGCACCTGCTGTCAGAGCTGACCATACACTTGCATGTGTCTCACTATCACGGTAAATGAGCAGAGAAGAAGGGTGATTTTAACTTTTTATTGACAAGTATGAACAGGCCAGAACAATGAAATGCGTTTCACATGTTACAATCACAGCTGTGCGCAGGTTCACACCGCTACGTCCAGTTGCAATGTAATCAATGAAAGTGAGTTTCAGTTCAAGCGTGTGCTTGTCGTAGACAATGAGCACAGTTTGTCAGAGCACAAACAGACACAAGTTTCCACGTGCATTGCAAGAGCAGGCACAAGTCTCCACGTCCTGTACGAAGACAGGCCCACAGACAAGCAGTTGCCTAAGAGCACAGGTGGGCACAAGTTGCCGAGTTCATTGCAACGACAGGCACAAATGTCCAAGTTCAGTGCAATGACAAACAAAATGTACAGCTCATGTCGCCTTACCTCCTCGGCATCGTCATCGTCTAGTACACATACGAGCGGTAGCCGTAGGGGAAGGCGTTGTAGGTGATGGGGTGGGTGCTGGCCGGGGTGTTGTACACGCTGCGGTAAGCATACGGCGTGGCGTAGCCGGCGCGGGCGTACGGGTAGCCGAAGGGGTGGGCAGCGTAGGTGGAGATCAGGGTGGCGTCATCAGCCTTCTGGTCCGCCTCGGCGGTATCACGCTTCTTCAGCGAGTGCACGAACGGGGGTGTAGCGTGGTACGCGTTTGTAGCCATTGTAGGCGTAGGTGGTGGGGACGTTGTAAGCGCTGTTGTACACGGTGGGGTACGTGTTGTAGGCGTACGGGTAGCCCGGCCGTGTAGCCGAGGGGGTGGGCGGCGTAGGTGGAGTACAGGGTGGCATCGTCAGCCTTCTGATCCTCATCGGCCGAACGCTTGGACCGGGACTGAAAAAAGAAGAGATGTGTTAGCTCTGTGCTTAGAGATGGCAGCAAGGAGCATCAAGATCCTCGAAGTATTAATATTTTTGCGATACGAAGCAAACCTTTCCGTCTTGACTATTATTTTAAATTGCATTGTGGTAAATAGACACCGAAACGAACACCATAGCTCTTCGCGACCGGACCAGATGAATGCACAAGCATAGTTGTATCTCCGATTACCCTTAATCCACGAGTGCAACATAATTGTCTTTGGGGAGATTGTTGACATTGAATTGCTACGAAACAGCTCTCTAAGAACGGCGCAACAGCCTCTTTTCTGCATCAAGAACATCCCCAGTGAGATGGTGCCTCAGTGGAGCCTTTGTTTGACATGTAGTGAGTCTAAATCCGACCTCACAAGTGATCACACGAGAGTCTGACGGGGCCCGCATCAGCGACATTGAACACTGCCCACGTCAGGGTCGCAGACTCCGTTATCACTGACCCTCAACATGCGGGCTCCTCCTTCTCGACGGGCTTGAACGAGTACGGCAGGCTATGGTACACGAAGGGGTGGGCGGCGTACGTGGCGATGGGCGCGTGGTACGCGTTGTACGCCAGTGGGACGTTGTACCCGGTGTACGGCACCGCACCAGTGTACAGCTGGTACTGGGCCGAAGCGGCGCCGAGCACGGCCAGGAGAACCTGGAACAGGGAGCGAGTATCAGTTGGCTGTTTTTCACTCTAGTGAGGCAGGTTCATACGCTGTAATGCGACGCGTAAAGCAGCGTAGATGATGGTGCGGTAGTAAAAAGGCGAAAAAGACTTTACCATTGCGATCATCGCTGATCCCAGGCATGTGCAGTTGGAATCCATCGTGCCTGAGCGTATCACATGGGACCATCCGCCTGCCAGTGAAATCAACAGGCCGACACAAGTCCCACTCACCAGGAGCTTCATGTTGGTGCTGAGGAGGTAGCTGCGACTTGAGCTGTGTCTGTCGCCGTTCGCCGCCCGCTGTTTTATACTCATCTCCTCACCGCCCGAGGCGCTGCCCATCGGGAACCGGTGGATACCGGCGGACACCCAGACGGCCTCGTTGCCGGGCGCCTCCCTCGGCGGCGGGATGCGCGTTCTCGACATGGGCGGGTCCATGGCGCGGGCGGAGGTGGGGCTGCCAACGGCTGACCGCCCGGCGTCAACCTTCGGCCAAGGTGAAGTTCAATGTCACGGCCAGCCGCACGGGAACGCCCTAGCGGTAATTACGGCTCGAACGAGCGCGCGCCGCCCGGCGCGCCGCGGAGGGCGGCGCCGCGTCCGATGAAGGGTACAGCTGCTGGAGGCCGCGCTGCGGTTCCGCGGGTCACTGCCTACGACTTGATGAGCAGTGCCTGTGGGCTGTTGGCGTCGCACAGATCTTCTCGACCGCTCAAGCACGCCGATCAATGGCCGCAAACCTCGTCACTACTGGTGGCATTGACGACGACAACAAGCTTGCCCTTTCAGTGCGTCTATTGCACGTTTAAGCTATATTTAGGGACGTTTGCGGTTGACGCCATTCGTCACATTCCCCAGCATGATCACTACCAGGAAGCCTTTGCAAGTGCATACAAATGCAAGACTGACCACATCATTAGCGTGTAGGGTCGAGTGATCATAAACGTAGAGTGCCACCCTTTATTTCGAGTGATAGCGGTACACATGGCAAACTGGATTACATGCACCCGATCCGCACCGTGAATCCAGGCATTTTTGCACGGACTAAAGATCATATTTTCGAGTTAAAAAAACAATTTTCGTGTGACTCTCCGACCCGTCCGCATTTCGTTCCTTTCCGGTTGGAACGTGCTGGTTAGTTTCGACCTCAGTCTTACCCTTGCGCCTTGTCATATGGCAATGGAATACGCTATTATCCTAGCTTAAGTTGCTCTATTGCAAAGAAAACCATCGCAGAAATGTATGGCTTTGTTTAACGCTCCGTCGTTGCATAATATTAAATAATTCCCTTGAAATCGCCCCCGTTGACGGCCACGGCCTGACTTCGTCCTACCTTAGGTCAGCATTGCTATGCCAAAATATCCACTATCCAATTGCCTACAGCTATGCAAAGCTTGGTGCGACTACGCATTGCCGGTCGAAAGTTATTTTGTAAAACCTTTTGGGAGGTGAAGTTGATTTCCCTAAAGGCGCGTTGACATGGTGAATAATTGGTGGGTGACGCGTTCCAAAACAATGGAAAGTGGCACGCCTGCCAGTCAGGCAGTCATTGAATGGCTGCGCCCGACGATTGCCGACCAGGGATGACTAAATGCACCTGTTCGGTTTCTGCAGTCAGGGGTAATAGGGGACTTAATATACTTGCCTTGCATGCCAGGTTTTTTTCTGCCGATATAAGCAGGAATGGTCTTGTGCTTCTGCTTTATCGGCGTTGTTATTTTAGAGCGTTTATGCAGACAACAATCGATCTTCAATACGCCGGTAGGTACTAGGTAAACGAAGTTAGGCGGCCATTGCTTGTATTGTCAAAAATCAACGTTTCTTGTTTTGCTCGTGGTCAAGAGAAAACAGAGTTAAGCAGACAGGATGTTCAAAATCCAAGACACATATTAGGAGAACTGGTCCCATGACAATGTTTTTGTGCTCGACCTCGGACAAAAATCATGAATGGGCAGCGGTTTGAATTCTTGAGCTACACGTTGTCCTCAGCTGTGGTCCAGATTTCTAACTTAAAGTTGATGTTAGAGTCGCTATGCTCTATTGCTTTATGTCGGTCTGTCATTCGTTCCCCTAGTGATGTGCACGCTCCCCTTCAGATACGCGCCCCAAAATGTGCGCATTAAACATGTCACAAATATTGCATTTGGTTACCTTACATAAAATACCTTGAGACAGAGGCTGCAAAAGATCTTGCACGCTAAATTATCCCGCGCATTTTTTTTTTCTTTCAGCTCATCATCAAATGCGTGACGAATTTTATTCCCAGCTGGCGACGCTTGCTTCTCCAGGAGAGGGCTTACCGGATGAAATAAACCCATGGCTATGCTAGGTTAGGGGCAAAGGGTACATATTTTATGTCAGGTACATATTTTAGGATAATTCGAATCTTGGGTATTGTTATGGGGAAACGTTTGTTGAACGGAGGGTAGATACTTATAAAATGTTTCGCAGTGCTACGGTTTTCGTTTATCGTCGTGATCGTTAGCTTCATGCTTCGCTTTTACTTCACTTCACTTCACTTACTTCATATTAGCTTCATGGACACTATTTTTGCAATTATTTACACAAAAAGGCAGCTAAGACTGTAAACTTCCCTAAAACTCTTTGAGAATGTAGAACTAAATTGCTGGAAAATGCAAGCAACATGTTTTTTGCAACAATGCGATGACAGTTGGCAGGCGGTTACAACTGATCATGAATTGGTATTGTGTGGATAAAAGCTCAGTCCCATGAGTAACAGGTGTCTCGGATGACAGTGGTGTTACTCGAGAAGGCCCGTAGTCCCCAGGGCTTATCAATCTTATTTGTTTCGAAAGCTCCTTTCTAGTCTTATTTCTGGTAGGGGTTGATGAAACCTTCCGTCTCAGCCGCCTGTGTTTCGGGCAGCCCCTAACACTTATTAACAATACACAAAGTGTATCGGGTGCCGGCACGCGAGAGGCTGAATAGCTGGGATTTTTGCGATGTTCGTGCAATCTTTGTAATGTCGCAGGTTGGTGGTAAGTAGCTTTTCAACAGTTCATTTCATATGGATTATCCTACCCGTCCGGCTAATCCACCTACATTGTAAGCACCACTTGGCATTGAACTATGCATCGGGTGTTAAAATATATGAACTTAAATCATTTATTATATCGATATTGTTTGACGGCAAAACCTGCACGGATTTCGGACGTTTTTATGTTTACATTTCCTAGTTTTTAACGGCCATTTTCCTGCTTAATCTCGTTCGCTAGCAGCCATGGGCACAACTAAAATGCCAAATTTTGACAATGTAGTTAATCTTTGCTTGATATCGTGATTTTCTCAATATTTTTCGGTGAACCAAGACCAAAGACATGTGCCTGGTGTGCCATGTGCCTGGTGTGCCTGGTGACATGTTATGCAGCAGTATCAGGTTTTGTCACTGCGCCTCTGATGGTGCGTCAATTCGTGCGAACGCCATGTGCCATATACGATATCAGTGCGTTGAAGCCACGCTTGTGCAGCGCACCGGTACTGGGCACCCTTACAGAAAAAGGAATTTGGCTGTGAAGCTTAGAATAAAGGCATTTCAAAGCGGTGAAGTTTTCTCTAAGTCCATCTTCTACTGTTGTTTCAAATCACGCACAGGTCAATTGGCAGCACCCGATTTTGATTTCCTTTCATTTTCCACAGCCATAACATACAGCATTTCGTAGTGTTCACAACATAAAGTCGAAAGTCTTCCCACACGAGGCTTTTTTCAAACAGCTAACGCTATCGTTCGGCTGCGAAAAGCTCTCCAGAAATGCGCCACATTATCTCTATGATTAAATTCTTCATTCACGCCGAATATGCTAAAATGTCTTGAAAAGTAAGCAAAAAGATCGAGAGGCTAATTCTGGTTCAAATACATTCAAATCAAATTTCATTGAAATGAATTCTTAATGCCATGACATTCACAAGAATTGAGTTTCACGCACCTTCGTCGACAACGAAAGGTCTGGCACTCATCCAGAATCGTGCACATAAGTTCTAGGGTTTGGCGGCTGATTCTATAACGCGGGACCCCTTTTCATGTAGTGATGAATGCTGACGAATCTTGTGCTTATGAAATGCTTCGATGCTTAAAAATCTACATCAATGAGAAAGTTCTTAGCCAACTATTTAACTTGATTGACACTGCATAGGAGAGTATGGCATTGCCCTCAATTCTGCACAGAACAATGCTGCACAGCTTTTCCGGCAAAATAAAAAAATTGCGCTTCGGCTCTGACTTTGACATCAAGTGCATTAAGGCCTTTTGGGCAGAGCGGACCAATTCACACGCTGGAAAAGCTCCTGACAGCCACTATAAGGGCACAAGTTGAAGGCACATAGGAAAAGGTCACGTGTGTTATGGGCACTTATATATTCATAAATGAAGCATTCAGTAAGGTTTTGACAAATTGGTAACCACAGGACGTTTCTATTTACACGCGCTGGGATAGGGGGGGGGGGGGTCGAAGTGACCTCCCCGAAGGTTTTCCCGGAATGGTTTCCGAGCCGCGCGGCGTAGCGGCGCCACATTGTGCTGTAATACAGCTGTAGACAATTGAATACCGGATTGTTTGGCATCAACAATTTAGACGTAACTTGTAAGGTCGCTGTCCTATGGCAGGTCAACGTCAGGCCATGGTTTCAGCGAAGCCACGTTGTAGGGAATCGTTTAATCCGATCAAACAGCGGAGTGTTAGGCGAAGCCACACATCTCTGAGATGCTTTCTCAGGCAACACAACAACTGAATAGACAAATAGCATTGACCTGGAGCCAGATATGAAGGTCAAACCAAGGTCAAAAGCAACCTGTTTTATTACTCTCGAGCTTGCTGTAATGTGATTTTTAGACAGGCTAACTCTCCTCCTCACGGTACTTGCAGTGTGCTAAAAATATCGGTGGCACAGCATGGTGGCATGGGACGATCGTACGTTTGTTTCACTCTAATTTTTTGTTGGCCCTTTTTCCCAAACTAAAGCCGCAGCAGTTGCCCGTAGGTCACCAAAATTCAGATCAAGGTTTCAAAGTTTCTGGACTAAGAAGCCACATAAATAAAAAACGTAGCCCATGATCTAGATTAGAAGGCCCAATGTTACGTTAAGCACGCCTCTTTACTGGCTCGGGAACGCTATGAACGCTCCCGTTACGAACTTGGAGGCCCTGTTCTGGGTTAGAAGCCAGCCTCTTTATTCAGGGAGATCCATTTCTGAACAGAAGGCCTCTTTCGTGCATCCGATTGCCGCGGCCCCGGATCAGAGTGCCCTGTTTCTGGACAGGGAGTCTTTTGGCTGGATTTAGAGACGACATGATCAATTAGAACCACCCTTTTCTGTATTAGGAGGTGCCTCTATGCATGCAAAGGCGCGTTTCTAGAAAAGAATGTTCTGTTTTTGAATAGCGAGACCCTTTGCTGGATAATCGAAAGGTCCCCATTCTGGATTATTATGTTATCATTTTATGTTTTTGGATATGATACACGTAATATTTTGATAAGAGGGCACATGCCCTCGGTGCTCCTACCCCTTAAATACGGCATTGACCAGAAGCCCCCCTCTCCCTGTGAAGAGGCCTTATTTTGTCCAGGAGGCCCCCTGGAAAATCCTGCCCCTCCCCTCCCCCGCACGTACACTCAAAATTCGTGGTGCCGCCCCGACTGATTGCCAGGTATAACATCAAGCTGAATGTCAAAATGTTGTGTCCTGATACTGACGGCTCATTTCCGTGGTCAAACAAAGTTTTCTCAGTGTGTAGATATAGGACTTCAAGATGGCATGATCAACAGGAATGACTTCGGTGTTGGTGTTTTAAGCATTCTTCGCTAATTGGTCGGCCCACTCAGTCCCCGTCATGCCTGTTTTGGCTTGAAATCCACAGAATATTATGTTTTGTATGCAAGATAAAGAGTTTGGTGACAATGCGAAAAACGATGGCTTCTCAAGACAATGTTCACGATAGTGATTACCCTAGAATGTGCTTCAGTCAATAATCTCCCCTCGGTTATCTTGCACTCGATGTTATGCGGCGTCACTAAATTATTCAAATTCCATCGATTCGATAAGGCTTTGGAGGGCGCCTTTGAAACGAAACCCGTAGCAAAATATTGGCAATGAAAATTGAAACACTACATGACATTCGAGGGAGTTGTTGCGGCCATGTGGAGTCACGTTCTGTTGTGTGGCTGTCCTGTTGTCCGGCTGATAGGGCCTCGTTCTGTTGCGTGGCCGTCTTTCTGTTAGGCTGTTCTGTGGTTGTCTTGTTGTCCGACTGATGTAAAAACATCAGAAGCAGATCTACTGCTGCCCAACGCATGCAGATGACATCGCGACCATTTTGGGACGTAACATGAGCTGGGCAGTCTCACATTACTCCTCAAAGGAGCGCCATTGCCACCTGGTGCTATTTACAACTTTTTCTACCCGTTTTCGATTTTCACTTTCCAGCGCATTTCGTCATCACTTCGTACCTTTGACTACAAACGATTTTCTAGCATCTTGGTTATGAATGTTTAGCGTGAGTGGCACTGACCTTGGCGTACATATTGACCTGAAAGGGTGGGCTGTTAGCGGGACCATCCCTGATGTAGTGGCACCACAGCTCCACGCATCACCTTGCCTCTGGCCTTTCTGCCAGACAGCACAACGATGCAATAACATGCTGCAGTCAGTCTGTGTCACGCTAATTCCCTGGCAAGCTGCCAGCTGGCTCATATGTACATCGCTTGTGGCATGGCTGCCCATCTTAGAAAAGTTAATCAGCAGGTCCTCGCCGAGGTGGGCACGTCCGCAGTAAACCTCTTTGCACATGTCTTTGTCAAATGTGCACATGTCTTTGCACATGTCTTTGTAATGCAAATGTCTTTGCACATGACTTAACGCGTGTCAGTGCTGTCGTTCACCAGGTGCGATACACGTATAATTATCCTTTACATTGCCCATTCGAATGGATACCCACTGAGATCAACGCATGCGGTGGGTAATCTTCTGTAGGGGAGGTAATGCAACCAATTGACTCGTGCCACCACTGAAGGGTGGCCCAAAACGCTATTTTTCACTGTGGGGTTGATATTAAGTGTTACTTAACATCGGATGCAATGGCGCACTGCTCCCTTCTCCGATGGCGTGCTGACGAAGATGCGTTATGCGACGGGATGAGCTTTCAATTCGGGGTTACGCGTTCCTTAATTACGTTGCACACAGAACAGCTGTTGCTTACAGGCATGTTGCCTGCTTCCGCTTGTGCTTGACTTTATGGCTTTTGATCATAAGTGATAGATACCGTTGTTGGATGCGTTAAGGAAACAAGTGACTGCTCCATAGACCTCAACTAAAATAGCGCGTACGAACTTTTCGCCAGACTGAAAACATACTTACTGAAGGAAGATGTCGAATACTCCCGGGACACTATTCAGCAATCGAAAAAATCATAAAGCGTCCATGTCGGGTACGAGAATCTGAGAGAAGAGCGTGATTTGTCAGAGGCGTCCGGAGCGCGATCCGTCAGAGGAGTCCAGAGCGCGATCCGTCAGAGGCGTCCAGAGCGCGATCCGTCAGAGGCGTCCAGAGCGCGATCCGTCAGAGGCGTCCAGAGCGCGATCCGTCAGAGGCGTCATCGCATCAGCCTTCAGCGCCGTCCGTTAAACACGACGGGAATTGTTGTAGAATCAACTCAGAGGCAGGGTGTAACAATGCTGAGAGCATTGAGGAAAGGAAAGGAGGTGGAGACTTGAAACGAGCGAGCATGCTATCAATTTCGAGGGAACGCCTCTCGCAGCGCACATTGTCCGTTTGAGTTCGCTGGCTACTGAGCAGACGCCCGAACAAATTGCATGAAAACATGCACACCACGAGGCCCCGCCGATGCGTCATGGTCACTACCGTTGCCTTCATGCTGCCCGAGTTCACGGCGACATGTACACATCATGGATGAATGAAGGACATCTTGGACAGAATAGGCCAGGCGTCATGGATGGGAGTGCTGCCTCTGGAAAGGAGGCTGTTGGCAATGTGAGAGGTTAATGCGAGAGGTCGCATTTAGAGGTTAATGACAATGTGGACGATGCTCATCACTTCTTTACCCACGATGGCGATGCGAATGGCAATGAGGTGTCGAGTGATGTGCTGGGCAAATCCAAGTTTTATTGACGTACAATTGCGTCAGCAAAAGATCCGGGAAGCTTCATATCACTTAAGTGAGCCAACTTTACTGCCAACTGCGCCTCCTGTCGCGTTAGTCACCACCAATCTATGCGAGCAACCTGGTAAGATAGATATTAACACACCAGATAAAGTGTGATTCACGTTGAAAAGTTCATAGTTCAAAAGTTCAGTGTCGAAAAGTTCATAGTTCAAAAGTTCAATGTTGAAAAGTTCACAGTTGAAAAGTTCAATGTTGAAAAGTTCATAGACTTCCACGCCCATTTGTGTGTGGAGTGTCACCTGAGAGCTTTTGTCTCCAGAGCCCAAACCCACTAGGACTTGAGTGTCTATACGTGTCTAGTACGTGTGCAGGCGCCTTTGCATGCAACTTTAAGGCGGCCGGAGTCTAAACGTAACGGACAGAATTACTTTCGATGCGGGAATTGTTGCGCGGTATGAGTATAAATCGCAGACTAGGTAAAATACGCTGAATTCAAAAGGTTTTGATTCATCCAACTTATGTTCATCCACGCATAAGTTTCGCCATGCATTCACCCACTCCAGCGCGTTACAAGTGAGCTGGCCGACCGGAGCTAGAACTGTTTGTACCGATATGATTTAGCGATGTACTCGGCAGTGCTGGCGCAATTGCCAATTACGACGGTGGCAGTCTGGACGTCACGGAACGACAAAGGTCGTTGCAGACGCACAAATTCAAGTTATGGCAGGCATGCGACACGAACATTAAACTTTCAATGACACTGGTGTAACACACACACACACACACATATATATATATATATATATATATATATATATATATATATATGTATATATGTGTGTGTGTATTTATATGCATATATGTGTATATATGTATGCATGTATGCACATGCGCGGCAGTAATTTAAATAAGTGAAAATGGTGGTCCGTGTTCTAGAGGGTAAACCTTTATCACACGACGTTTTGATGACGTTCGTTAACACCAAGGCCGTTGAGGCTAGTTGGAGGCTGTAGCTCAAATTGGAGGTTGCATCTTATCTCAGTTGAACAGCATATGCCTGGCGTTGCATGTAACGTGCTTTAACGGTCTAAGACAAAGCAATAACTAGATTTTACTTAGTCTGCTTAGCCCTCTTTTCACACTTAATGTCGCTCACAGTCTTGGTGAAAATCCACACAAATGTCAGGACCAAAGTTTTGAGGTTGGCCATGCCAAACACGCTTGAACGTAGTACGCATCTAAGCATACGCATGCACGCACGAGCACGCATCGGAACACAGGATGTGTTTGAGCACACGCATGCACGCACAAGCACGCATTGGAACCCAAAATGTATTTGAGCATACGCATGCACGCATGCGCACGTATTGGAACACACGATGTATTTCAGCAAATGCATGCACACATGAGCACGCGTTGGAACACAAAATGTATTTGAACATATGCAGGCTTGCACAAACAAGAATTTGAACAAACACACGCACGCACGAACACGCGTTTGAACAAAGGGTGCATTTGACCAAACAGTGCTTACATGGTGTGAGACATCCTAAATTGCTACCCTGGCAGATCCACGTACAAGAGCCATTGCCAGCCAGGTCATGTCACGGATATCATCTACATAGCTCCACGGCCAGGCAAGTGTGTGACAACCAGGTTGGTGGATAAATGGCATTATTTTTCGGATTATCGTCCTCGGCTGGTGTGCTAGTATGTGCTTGTATCTATAGCCTTGGTATGCGCACAGCGCTTCGGCAGGTTAACTTTCCCCGCCGTCGTCGGGTGTCATGGAGTCTTTCAAAAGGCTGAGTGGTGTTCGGCTCTCGGCCATATACGCGTCACACCCACAAATCTCCCCTTGGAATTGCTCAAATGTCTCCTGATCACGGGTACAGTGCTGTGCTAACTGAGCTAACCGGAAAAGTACCTACTCCCGAGTAGAGCACTGGACTCGCAATCAAAAGATCCTTGTTCGAATCCCAGAAATTCTTAGGGGGAAATATGAGTTGTGCCGTAAGCATGGCTGAAAGCCAGGTAATGTATCACTAGTCCTTTTAAAGAGTCCATAATGCCTGATGAAGGCGGTGGAGTTAAGTGACGGAAACGTTGTGTGCATACATACAGGCGTCCAACATACATACATTCATGCACACATACAACAGTCGACAGCAATAGTCCAAACAATTACTTCGTCCGTGATACTAATGCCTTGCCTAGTCTTTTATAAAACTTGGAAGTCACAGGAGGTTTTACCCCACCACTATGCCATTAGGTATAAGGAACCCGTGGTATTTCTGCTGTGTAGAGTTTTCAAGGCAATTTATTTGTTGTCTTTTAAACCTTTTGCTGTTAAATTTTGTTCGTATTCCATATCTTTAATAGCATCACAATTCTGTAATTTTTAGAGCGATGGGACATATCCCAGACGAAAACAATAAATTTCAACCCAAGCCAGCGCAGATCATAGCTAATGTCGCTACTTGCACAACGAAGCCTTTTGCGTGTTGCGCTGTAACATTACACTTAGAACATCGCCCCGCATTGTTGCTACCAGGACTGCGTGTGTGAGACCGGCACCCTTGCCGGTCTTCATCAGTGCGAGCGACATCTCCAACGGGTGACGGTCCAGACGGGCCTCCGGTCCCTTACAAGCCTCCATAGAATCCTGTCCCTCCCCCTCCCCCCCCCCCCCCGTCTACCGTCCCAGTAGGGCCCATTTCCATGTGGGCTCGCCCGGGCGTCAGCGGCGATCATTTCTGTTGTGGCGTCCCCGTGTGGTGCAAAAAACGTCGAATCCAAGGGCATTTCAGACTTTACGGAGGGGTCGGACCATGTAACTTTTTATGTGGAGGGCACAGGACTCCCAAAGCCATTAGCTCGGTTTTATCTCGACCTGTCAGTGGTAAATAAAACTACCAGTGAAGACATTGACGTTAATTGAAACTTGTAGGTGAAAGGCCGCGTTGTCTCTAGCGTGGCATAGCGTGGCAACATGAATTTGCCGTTGATCTGGGGGGTCTGAGTTACATCCCTGAGTGCATCTGAGTGCAAAACGACGTTTTGCACATTGACTCCACATAGCTCTTAGATCACTCTAAGGTGGTCTGTAGTGGACATTGAGAGGTGTGACATGCAATATGTCGCTTTGTAACTTTGGTAACTTTTCAAAATGTGATTTTTCAGCAACATGTCTCCGACATGCACGCGAGAGAAGAGCTTCAAATATTTACAAACGCAACCTCGGCGAACGTGGAATTTTGCTGCACAAAACATGCAGTAAGTACCGCATTTCGCTAAGTTAAAAGCGTAAAACACTGCCAAAACGCATGCACATCACAATTTCATTTAAAGTACGTCGACGATCATGAGTCTGTCAGCAGCTAGTCCGATGAACTTTGACAACTCAACAAAGGCACCTATGGCCTGGAGGCAAGACTTTCGACGCTGCAGACGGCAGCCGACGTTGAGCCACACGCTGAGGTCCAAGATGCCGGGCGTCCGCTGTATTGAAGTCTTCCTAATAAGGTGGTGTTATAATGTCGTGCAATTCACGGCGCAGACAAGTAAGACATAAAGTATAGGAAACAAACAGTTCTGCCCAAACTAGTGAAACTTCTTGCGAATATTGCCGAAAAACTTGTTTCAGATAGTGATGAACAAGGAATTATTTAGAACGTGCCAGCGAAAATAGTCATTTGGAACGAGCAATTTTGTCTTCTGATAATACGGGTTAGAGAACTGGCTTGCAGTCCAAATTAGACAACCCTGATGTCGAAAACTACGAGTGTGTATAAGTAAATTCCATCTGAAAGTCCTTGTTTTATCATTTAAACGTACAGCTTCCCTGAACTAGCAGCGCCATCCAACCTACGTAGCATAACAGCTGTGATGAAGCGTTGCGGGAAAGTAAAGTAAATCACATGTGCGTTCGTCCTGCCTGGCAAACTTATAACGCAAGTCATTAACTGTTGCTATTACCAGCGAAGACCGTGCGATGTAGAGGTCGGACGGCAATCAAGCCAACTCCGTGTTACGACATGCAAACAACCGGACCAAAAGCAAACCACAACTGATCCTCGAGGCCGTCTCCATAGCTTGCAGCCGTTTGTGGGTGGTGTTGCACGCAGCTCCGCAGACCCGCAGGCTGGCCGAGCGCGCCCCACCCTCGCCCGCGGCGACGCCGACGGCGCCGGCTGGTGAGCGGGCCCAGTCCTCCTGTCGATGACCTGCTGCGGCTGCCACGCTCCGCAGCGCGCCCTAGGCGGCCCGTTCAAGGTTACGGCGCCGGCGGATGCGCCAGCGGAAGGCGTGGCCGGCCTGAGAGGCTCGCCAGCCGGCGAGGGGCGGGGCGGCGGCGCGCCCGGTCGACGGCCGCACACCCGCAGCAAGTCCGGGAACCGCCCGTGGATCGCTGGCGCGCTGCCGACTACCGCGGCCGCCGCCGCCGAGGGGACCCCGCCCTCTGCTTTGTGACCACGAAAAAGAGTCAGTGCGACAGCCGTTCGTTGGTGTAATTGTACGCACGCCTGCGGGGCTGTTCTTGCAGGCGTGCGTGGAATGGAAGCACCAAACCCACCGGAAACTGATTGGGACTCTTCAGAAGTTGGGACAGACTCTGCACTCCTCCTGACTTTTACCCCGCCCCCGCCCCGCTTCCTTGTCCGTCTGTTTCTGCGCTTACGCCCATGCTGCGCGAACTTTATGCGCCTTCCTTTTTGGCCTTCCTGAGACCGCGGCTGGCACCTGCCGTCCTTACTCGGCAGGGCCTCTTGGTCGCAATTCGCGCGGTGTTGACGGCAGTTGCTCCCGGATCTGCTCTGCACCCGTCTAATGTCGGGCGCGCCACCGCCTCCGCAGAGGCCGCGTCCTGCATTCCGCATCCCGGATCCCGAAGCACGCTTGGCAGTCTTGTGTAATCGGATAGTTCAGCTCTGCCGTCTGTCCTCAGCGATGCCTCTGGACTCCGATCCGCGAGATCGACGAGACCCTGCGCTGTTTGGTCACGCTGTCTGGGTTGTCTTTGCAGAAGCGAACAGATTGCCGACGACAGCGTGTGGACAAAGCTGCGCAGAAGGGAGAGAGACAGGTCTATGCACTTTCCTCAGCAAAAGGATGGCAACCGCATCAGGGAATCATGAACTAAAAGAGCGCAGAGTGTGAAGTTAATGGCGCTCACTGCAGTGTAGACATCATCACATAAAAATTGCAGGACGCAAAACAAGATGGAATAGACATTCTGCAGGTATGTCGGCGCTCTTCCCGCAGAGGCCTTAAAAAGACCCTTATGGGATCCTTTTCGGGGTCTGGTCGGTCGGTTTAAACTGGGAACATTCCAAGCGGTCTATAAAGTGCTCATCATTTCACAAATGCTTTTTGCTCGTACCACGCCCAAGTTCTTTTTACATGTAGAAATTTGTTAGATTGCTTTAAGGGTCCCTCTGCAAGGCTGAGATGTTTTTAATGTTGATCCTGGCGGCACCTTTCTGTGTTCGAAATTCAAATGTTCAAATGGTTTTTGTGACATTCAGTATCAAAGCGATGTAGAATTGTAATATTTCTTGAACAGCTTTGGTCAAGGTGTTATTGCTGAACGCAGAGGCATCGTGTTATAATATTTTTTTACAAAAACAAACACAACTACTGTTAACCAGCGTCCGGCTGGGGGAAGTTGACTTTCCCCTCAGGTTCTTCGAGCATATTTCAAGCACGAACGCTCGCGGCAACACTCAATCACTAGTACCCGTCCATATATTAACCTGGGATTCTTTGTGCAAACTGGAAGTTTTGATCTGCGAATGTCAGTGGCCTAGGTCGGTTCAAAGAGGTCAACTTGCGAAAAACGTTGACTGCACGTAAATTTTTGTGCTTTATTTGCGATTGCACAATTTTTTTCTTCTATTAATTCAACCAGAGGATATGGTGCCCATATAGGCTACAAGATACAGTACTTTATACCCTATATAAGAGATACAGTACTCATATATATATATATACATATATAGTACCCATTGGTAATAGAACATTAGTACCTGCAGTGCGTTGGTGAACTTTTGCTATTTGTCGCGAATAACGCAGCTTTATGCGTGTTTTGTGACGTTTCGGTGTTTGTATCTGAGCAAAAGAGTACTATGTGTATGATAAAAATAGTAGACAAAAGGAAAGAGTTTGTGTATGACAATGGCCTTGATCATGACTTAGCTCTGTGCGTGCCTACCCCAAAACACATCCTAGGCTCAAAATGAGCAATTTTATGAGATACCTTGGGGCACAGAATTTGAATGTTCCACAGAAAACATGTGATATCACTTAAATGCATGATGAGGTCACAATGGGTCTCGGGACATTATGCGAGGTCATATGAGGTCATCCAAGTTCAACGACTCCTACTGTCAGAAGCGGAGAGGAACGAGTGCGACGCGAGTAACTACCTCTATATGATGTTTGTGGAGGTGGTGGCGCATAATTTGATGCACCAACGTGCCTGTTTTTAGTTTGTTACAAATATATCGTCAAACATCCAATTAATTAGGTACGATGCATGCCGCGTTCGAACTGTCGCACGTCTGTCAGAACCAATACACTCCTGTATTCTCCCTATGGTATGCCATGTGTCCAATATCACCTGACTTGTGACGTCGCTCGCCGGCTGACGCTGACGCCGGCTTTTTGTCAGCCTGTCAGCACTGAGAGAAAGCGCTAGCAGATGACATGAATTTCTCTGACAAAGAAGCGCGAGTTTGATGTGGTCGCTCACGAGTATGTTGCGAGTGCGTTGATTGAAAGGCACTTGTCACTTATTTGGGGGGAATGCGACGAAGCATAAGAAGGAAGGAACTGACATGGAAAGGTTTGAAAGAAAGGCATAACGTAAGAAGGGACTTGGATTGCCTGACCCACGGGTAGCCATGGAAAGGCAAGTGTCAGTGAGTGGTGTGGAATGGGCTGCGTTTCACAGTACATTAATAGTATTGGAGTAAGTGCAAGACGAAGAGAACAAAAACAAAGCGCCTCGCGTATCGAATATGGACATTGTCATAACAAGCAGGAGTTGAATGCATGGATGGCATTTATGGCGGTATAAGAAGCAGCGAAAGCGAGACTATTTTCACAGAAATGGACTGAACGGCTCAAATAAGGAACGAAAATATGTCAATGAGATGGGAATGAAAAGAACGCCCAACTTACGGGAAGGATGGATGCTGTTACCAAAGCAGGTACCACACTTCCATATACCGGGTTAAACAAAGTGGCCAGGGTGAATAAGTTTAAAATGTAAAGGAAAAATTGGAAAACAAAGTTGAAAACTTGTCCGTCTGCCTACATGTCGAACGCTCCGTGAGTATGCATGACGTCACGCATTCCAGCTGACAATTGTTCTGACGACAGATCGAGCGGGGCTGTGTACACGGGTTATGCCGTCTTAAGTAACTGTAGATATACAACACACTATTTCTGGCCGCAGAGAACATTGCTTTGCACTGCTGCACTTGTACTGAAGCTGCATATAGATGCAACCAGCAAAGTTAAGTTCAACGTCTTTCAGACGACCACACGGTTTACTCATGGAGATGAGTCACAATCTTCTCAGCACTTTGCTACATAAAAACACATCATCGAACAAACTGTCATCAAACGAATATCAGCAGCAATGAAAAGTCCATTTTACGCTTCTAACAATAATAGCTCAGTATATTTATGTTTATTATGCATGGCATCGATGGCTGAATGCGCTGAACGGCTGGGAACACAACCCTTTTCGAAAAATTGCACCAGTCAACAGGGCGGAAACAACCAGTACGTGAGATAACTTATGGAGCATCCGAGTCAGCCAAAGACCACACCAAAATTATGCTTTCATAGGGAGCATGATTTTTGCTTGCGCTCAATTATGCTCCCACTTTCATAGCTTCCTAAACATAGGCCGCTCTTTTGATGCTGGGTTTCTTCCCTTCACTGACAGCAAATGCATCCGGTAACATCACAGTAACAGGAAAAATGACACGCATCCCCCTTATGAAAGAAAGGACGCGAATGCGTAAAATTTGCTCTCGCTATGAGCAAGAAAGCCTTGAGTTCTGCGGTCGAAGACTCGAAGCACGCCGGACATCAATCAGTGCAGAAATCCTGAAAGAATTCAGTACTTAATCCGAGCAAGCGCTGTGGCGTATTACCTAATTTGGCTTGACTTGAACAATTAGATGTCAATTGTGAGACGTTATTCAGTGTCAATGGTGTAAGCTCAGCAGCTGCAGTTGGGCCATTGTGGCATGAACCCCTGTGAACGCATGATAAGTACCAACGAGGGGCTGACAACATGAAAGCGACGAAGAGCTTGCTAAATAATTGGACGTGTTGGAACCAATAAAATGATGTCTGTTTTTTATTTAACTGTGCAGGTGAGGAACTGATGATGTGCAGCTGGAACAATAACATGCTGTAAAAATTACACTCCAGGTGTCACGCCTCAAATCATTTTAAGGCCATGTTGTTGCCATCACGTATGCACAAACGTACCACCACTTAAAGCTGACTACAGATCACGCTACTTAAAATCAAAATCGCATGTTGTTGGATTTAGCCCAGTTTATAAATATTTACATCAACATTGGCTACCACTGGCAATGCGTGATGACCAAAGAACTTCCTGCATGCTTCCAGCGCACAAAGTATTACCTTCAAACGTCATAGTCAAAACAAGCATTTTATTCATTATCTGCAAACGTAAAAACAGAGGAACATAATTTCTCTGTTTTGTAAATATGCTCCTCAATATGTCATTGCTTGTTTATGTCATTGTACATTTTATAACATTTATTGAGAGGCAAGTGGCGGTCGTTGTATATAAAAATTGCGCTAAAGAAAGCCAGCTATGAAAGACTGGGCACTTATATTTTTATTGGTCTTGATCACCAAATGGCCAATGGAAGGACCGGGTTTGAATGACGTTATTATGGCGCCATGAATACCTGTGTGACCCTGAAATAGTCTCCCTTAAAGAATTTGCACACCATCGCGGGCGTTCAGCTCAGAAACCAGAAGGGTTAAGGTCACAAAAGGGCAGGCCTATGAAATGTGCCAAATGGCATTCAAGATGCTCAAAACCTTTTTCGGCGTTCTTTTGTTATTTCAGATGAAAACCTCATGCAAATGTGGACCACTCCCCTTACTTCATTGATAGCGCTAAACCTGGTCTGCGGCTGAGTCCTGTCTGACGGTAATAGCGGTCAGCTATGGAGCAGTCTGCACGGTGGTAGAGGCAGCACTACGGATCGGAGCGCCAGTTGAGTGGACGCTCAAGGTCAACCAGGATCACGGTGAGCCTCGTCAGAGACACCAGCGATGCGCCTGGTGGGGCTCAGAAATACGATCCTTCGGAGTCCTCCGTTGCCGTGACGCCCGCCGTGAAGCAGGGCGTTCGTGATTGTGACGGCAAGCCAGTCCGCAGTCCATCTGTAACTCAGATCACAAAGACATAACCACGCGGCCGGATGGCCGGTTGGATGCCCTTCGCTCGGGTGGTGGGCCATTTTGAACCCTTGAGATCTCAGGAACTAGGAGAGCTAGATACACAAAATTTACAAGGTGTATTGGCCTGTACCAGAACTCGCTTGGTCAACGTTTGAGGTTTCTAGGTCATGTCCTTCGGGTCCAATAAGGTCAAACAACGGCAATCTCCAAGGTCAATGTCCAAAGTACCCCAGAATCTAGACACATGTTCTAAGCTGAAAGTTATACAATCCGTTCAGGTCAGTGACCTTGTTTAACCTTTTGAAGGCCATGGTAACGAAAATCATACAAGACTGCTTTTGAGTTTTGCATTGAATAAGCGACAAAGATTACGCTAGGCAGTATGCTCCTGAAAACAAAATGTTGACCTGGGACATTTTAGTTAATGACCTATTCTGACCTTTGAGAATCGGATAGAAGGTATATGATGTGGTTCCTGTTCTCAATGAAATCGGAACGAGCACCAGAAACTACCTCACACAGCAAGTCCGAGAGAAGGACAATAGACTGACTTTGACATTGGTCTGACCTTAAACACTGACCTTAAGTCATTTAATTTGTTCATCCAATTATTGCGTTGCCTAAGAAGGTATCTCAGAGACGTATGGTGTCGTCTAATTCCGTTGCTGCATCAGTTCGAACAGTTCCCCAGAAATTGCCTTCGCAGAATCCATGGCCTGACTTTGACCTGTCGTAGGTCGGCGACCCTACAAGGTACATCCGGATTTTAAAGCTTGACGATCCACTTTTCAATTTTCTACAGTCACGTGCCATTTGGCTTGGCTGCGCCGCCCCACTCGGAAACAATTCAGGAAAAAACCCTCGGGGGATCAATGTGGCTCCCCACCCGATCGCGCGTTAGAAAAGTACGTGGATGTGGCCACGGAAAAGATGTAGGAACGCAAGACAACACTCATCTGCTGTAAGTTTCATGCATGTCGTGGATTCTTTCTCGAGTCGCTCCCACTCAAAGAGAGGATCCTGGACGTTGAGCGCCACGCTGAGGACCGAGACAACACCGCCACGAACTTAGCAATTCACTCGTGGCGTCACGCTCCCACGTTGCTGAATTACGGGAGCGAGTCAAGGACGCCACAATAGCTTAACGCCTGCCATGCCTCATCTTGTCCTGGGACGCCACCGCAGCCCGTCACGCACGCCGCCTGGGTGAGTGAACCCTTGCCCGGCAGTGCCCGCCCGCCCGTCAACCAATCAGCGGCAGCCGGAGGTCCGGCCGGCCCAGCCCCTGACCCCCGGGCGGGCGAGGCGCCCACCGTCGGGTTGGCGATCCCGAGTTGGCGTGACGTCACGGAGTGTTATGGACGCACGCCGGTCCCGCCGACGGTGGCGCGTCAGGAGACCTACGTCCAGGAAACCCATGTTCCCCAGGCCTACACTCAGGAGGCCTGCGTCCGCTGGACCTACTGGCCGACCCGACTGGCCGGCCCGGCCGTCTCAATCTTGAACTCAAGGGACAAATCACAAATCCCGCAAATCCCACAAATCACAAATCCCACAAATCACAAATCACGGTCCCGCCGTGAAATTCACCACACATAACGTTGTCGTCGGTCATTCGATTTTGTTCCAACGTGCTCTAACACTAGACTATGATAAATAGCTTCATCGATCAACGGTTTCCTGTGTTAAGGGGACGATGTATCGAAACAGGAATGGCGATTCCCCGAGCTTGATTGATTCATCCCGTTGTCTCTCATGTGAGCGGCGCCTGTCTGTTGTGACTGTAACAGCTTGGTGGTGCCAAACGCGCTAGGATGTCCAACTTAATGGTTAGTGCACTTCATCCCGAAAGTTTTATCTCCATAAGTTTCAATTTTTGAATTAATCCCACTTTTGAAGTCAGTCTGGACTTAAGTGAAAGGCCTTTACCACGGTGTGTGTTTTTGAGGTGCACTTTGGCTTTGGGAATCAGGTATCACATGGTCCAAAATGACGCCAAATTTCAACCAATGCACTTCTCGGTAAAAGGCCCTTGCCACCCGCTGGGCCAATCACAAATGTTGTTTTATTCGCACCAGTGGAGGCGCCACGGCGGTTGTCACCACGATGGCGGCAACTGCAGGAAAGAAGCACTCTGCTGGTACAAAACGTTGACAGTCTGATTAAGACTCGAAGATAATTAAAATTAATATCCTTTTTATGTCTTGGCGGTTCTGCACTGGCAATACCCAATGATATTATCAGACTAACGTCCTGAGGTCTCAAAAGAGTATGTTTTTTGAAATGTGCTCCAAAGCTGGGGTGTTCATTGTAATGCAATCCACCTCAATCACCTTGTAATGGATTTCCAGCAAACTGCCGAAATTTTTCATTCCGAGTATCACCATGATAATACAATTGATCTTCTACGAAAATGTCATGCCGACCCCCGTCTCCCCATTTCCTGAATCAGTGGAGTTGCTGTCATTTTTAACCCCTAGTTAATGGAGGCGAGCAACGCGTGTAGATCGCTAGGCCTGGGATTCCAACCTGGTCGGGGGTAGCTACCTTTGATCACGAAAACATCCAAGACTTTTGGGTGGCGAAGGCCTTTTCTCTGGCTTCGTGTGCTCTATGTATCATGAACATCATTATTTTTAACGTGTTACATAATGTGGTTTTGCGTTGATAGCATTAGGCATCGCCGGGGTTAATCGTAACGTGTATTAATTATTGTTGTTATCGCCTGTGGCGCTATTTCTGGCTCGGATGATCAAGAAAATAACAGCTTGTGCATAGCCTCATTGTCTTAGAATTAGCAAACCAAGACAAGGAGGGCAAGAGAAGAAAGAATTCGCACCGAAACCAAGGCACTGTTTATGAAAAGCAAACCAGAATTAGGAGAGCAAACCTGGAAGTAAGTCAGAACGTGGCTCGGCGGCTGTATACTCATGCATCACGCATAGCAGTTTATGTTGTCTGTGCTAGTCAGTTCATTTCATACACTTCGATGTACAGACACGTAACCAAGATTTTCCTCAGTGGCGACAGTTATCACATTTATTCTATCACCCTCGCTCTTGGGTTAGTGGGGGAGGCAGAGCTCCTTTAGCCTTGTCTTTGATTATGCACCTGCTCGTGTACAGTTTGGTGCGGACGTCGACCCCACACGTAAACAACGTCCAGAGCAGCGGCCTGAAGGAGAACAGGGCCCCGATAGTCAAAACCACACACAAAGTTCGATTCCGAGAAGGCTGCCATTAGGTGGTCTGACCGGTTTACAATGGACAGCTGGAAAAGTGTCTGCCTGAACCTGTTTCACGGTCAGGTTCAGTGGACTCTGAAGGTCTACGGTCATGGTTGGAGACCTGACAACAAAGTCCTTGCGAGCTTTTCGAAGATCTGAAGTTCATTACGCCTCTCCATGAGCACCGTAAAGCTGGCGTCCCATGGCTGGAGGCTGACTGGAACCAGAAACAGCCAATGACCATGAGCTCACCTCTCGAAACTGTGGCAAAATAGCGAGCCAAACGCTTGTAGAAACGTGCAAAATATGCTTCTTAGACTTGCTTGATAGCGTTGGAGCTGCTTGATAACATTAGAGCTGGTTGGCTGTGTTAGAGCTCCTTGATTGCGTTAAAGTTGCTTGATAACACCTGCATCACTGGCATATTGAAAGTCGAAGACTGTCAGAATAAGAACTCCCAACCCATAACAACATTTGAAAAGGTCACTAGCAAACAGGCTCCCCAAAAGCGGTGAGTTATATCATGAGCCGCGAGGAGCTCCATAAAAATGATTCAATAAAGTGAGCAATAGCCAGTTTCGTGAAAAAACATACATACGTTTTGCTAATTAACTGTTTATGGTGAATGCTGCAGCGATTCTGACCCGATAGTAAGGCAGGGAAAATTGATTGGGGGGGGGGGGGGGAGGGAGGCGAGGGAGGGATAACGCACATGGGTTCCGCGCGTGGCATGGAAGGGGTTGTCGCTGAACGCACTCAGATGCAGCCTCGGACACAACGGTTTTCGCAACCATGCGTCCCCGAGCCCCGCTCGTCATAAGGAACTGGAAACTCATTCCGTCCTGTGAGTAAACCAATTTCATGTATGAAGTAGCTGCCGACTCACCTCCGACGTTGCGGCCCAAGTCCACTCCCAACTTGACCAAGAGACGAAGTGCGTACGGAAGCCCGCGGTTATTCACATTGCAACGCACAGCAACGCCCATAACGCATCTGCGGATGGGGTGAGGTAAATGTAGAGGGTTTCTTCGAGCACGCAAAAAATTGCCATTTTGAAGTTCCGGTATTGCCGTAGAGTAATTGACGATTGCTGGTTGAAGAATGCATTAGCCAGAGAACTTTGCATTCCCTAGGTGATATGTCGCCAGGAATTGCAGGTCACGGCATACCTGGTCGCGGCGCAGTAGGGCATTGGTACGGTGATGAGGGTCTGCCATCATTGCCTACTTAGTGATTGAATCACAAATATGCACTTACATGCATTGTTGGTTACTGCTCTGCTTAAATTTTACGGTATGAAATCAGTAAATGTGTGTCTGTAATGTAAGCGCGTTTGTTTCATGGTTCTCACCATTTATTTTGAATGGCCAGCCTGTGCTGGCGCGGATCGGTATAAGTTAATCATTGTTAATGATAAATGCTTTGAAAAAATTTGCAGTTTCGTCATCTGTAAACATGATTGCTGTGCTGTTTGCAAATCGCATTATGGGTATGGTATGGATACTTTCCATACCGCTTCTTCACTGACCTGCTGCAAGACTGAGAGGTAATTAACAACATGGATACGCTTGAGTTTTGGGGCCATGATGGTGAACAGTCCGTCATGGTGTCCTTACCTAAAATAGATGTTGACAGATTGAGCCAGCGTTTGTATTTTAGCGTGCCTTATTTATAAGTAAGAGGGATGTGTGGTTGATTTCACTTATTTATTGCTAGTGGCATTGAAGAGCATGAAAGTTCATGGCAGGAGTGCAAAGTTGTTATAGTTGAATATCTTTATTGATGTTAAATGCCATATGCCAAATTTTGAGCAATCCGTTCTGTACATATCAGTCTGCGGTCTGTCCTCTCAATCGCATTGAATGCTACTTAATGTGACAATAACATATGCACAGTGCGCCGAAGAAGTATTCAATATGGTCATGGCTTTGTCTCCTGGGTATGACAAAGCGAGTGAGCTTTAAAGAATGCATGCATGCCATAAATGGGATTCTGTTCTATTTAAGTATTTTTCAAATGAAACTCTACGCTTATGATGTTAACTGCCTCGTGGGGCTCTGCGAGCGCCATATCTCTCCCTGCCGCGGCGCTCATGACGCACGATGCAATGATCATCTCAGTCACATCGCTCATGTTTTCTATTGCTAAGTGTTTTAGCCGCCATCGTTTGTTGTTCGGCACACCAAAACCATGCGCAATTTCGACACGCGTTATTTGTATGGCCGTGTTGAATTAGTGCTCGTTGGGGCTGAGGTGATCATTTTCTCGGTAAGTGGTGATGATCTCTGGAAAAATGGGGAAGCTCCTGTCCTCGATGAGGATGGGGAGACCCCCACCGATGCTCCCTAAGGTCGTTGCAGAGGGGACTTCTCCGGAAAATCCAAGACATCGTGGGCGCATCCTAGGAGCCCTGCGAACACATCGGTGAATGTGCCCCGGTGATCACAAACAGCCAGCATATGCATTGCGTGACAAAGTTTACACGTATCGTAAGCAGCCGCTATCTCCTTGCTGGCTGCAGTGATGAAGGTGAAGGACCCGTCGATGGCCCCAGAACACCCGGGGAACTGGGGCACGTCGCAAAGCCCGCGATGGTTTCATTTAGCCGCTCTCCTGCTGGCCACGCGATGGCGTCACCGCGCGCGGCAGGAACACGTTTACAAAATGCTGTCAAACGTGTGTAACCGAAATTTTGAAGTTCCAAACTTGTCGCCAACCGACCGGTGAGACACCAGCTCAGCGAGGCACAGTAGTGCAGACAAGACATCTTCCAACGGACGCTTCTGGTTGCCTCCACGCTGGCCATTATTGTCATAATCAGGAGCCAGCTTTTTCTGCAGCCTTCAACAAAATTCGGCGCGGGATACGAAAATACGATTTGAAATCTACGTCATTGTATCCTGGAGCCACGTCGTGTGCGTAATGTGTTATGTAGTTTACGCGACCTTGACGATTTGGCTGAGCCAGGCCCGTCACGTCGGCGAGCGCTCCATTGCCTCAGTCACATTTTGAGTCCTGCAACAGAAGAAGTATGTCAGGACAATATGTTTATCGGAACGTTTTATGTATGCATTGAATGCTTTGGAACGTAGATATGCTGCATAACCTGACGTCATATGTCCAAATGGAAATCGTTCGTCTCTGTGTCCATATGTCGAACTTACCTTCATGCCACGTGTCACAACATGTGACTTCTTCGTGCACACGTGCTCCGAGCCAGGCCTCAAACATGCCAAATCGAAGGAACACTTTGCTTCATGCTTGTTTTAGAACACCGTTCATCTCACCTGCGTGCGAGGGTAACAACGAAACGGATTTGCAGGGAAATCCGCTTAGGGTTCGATTTAGGGTCACACGGTCTGACTGGGGACTTCCGGTCCGATTCCCTTGGCGGATTCTTAACCTCACCAGCTTTCCCCGATTCCCCGCGGTGCCCACCCTCCCTGCCAGGGTGAGAGGCAGGCGACGCCATGAAGCCTCAGCAGCTGAGTGCGTCGTAAAGCCCCAATGACACATACAACCTCACCAGCTTTGCAGCACGTGCTTCCTTTAATTCAGCCGATACGATTCAAACAGGCCAACATTTCATTGATTTGTTTATTGCAAATGAAGGACGTAATAGACCAGATAGAACGAGCGGCACGTGCCTGGCATTCAGCCACGAACTCTGCAACCATTTTCTCGTCACCTTCAATAACAAGAGTAGCGCAATTCATTTATAATATCGCTTGCGGCGTCACCTATATATTACCTGTTGCAGCGCCACCTATAGATCATTTTTGCAGCATCACCCATAAGCCATTTCACGTGCAGCGTCATCAACATTTTCTTTGAATAGGAAGCATTAAATGTGTTCAATTCAGCTTTGAATGCATGTTGCGCATCTCGCACGAAATCTTGGTAGTCACGACAGGATAAAAATTGCGAGGGCTCATAAATCCTGCTCAGCGGTTATGTATGTAAACCCAACACAACTCGCCAGTAATGGAAAACATTTTAGGTAGGCGCGCAAGCAGTTAAATCGGTGATACGGGACGAAAAGTGTCTAAATGCTTGATCTGAAGCTCGGCGTTTTAAGGTATGTCGTTGGTAATTTGTATCGGAAGGCCCCATACGTCCCTAGGGTAGCCATGGTCAACATTGGCGATGCCTCTGCGTTGTGCTGTTATTGCATGTGTTGGCTTAGGCTTGGGTATTGGCCAAAACATAAATAGTGCAGGGACCTGTGATGTTGTCTGTCAAGTTTTATGTTCGCCTTAGTTCAGATAAAAGCGTTTAACACGTCTTTCACGGCTGCTACTTGTTTTCACGTGGTCTAAACGGATCAGCCACGATCAGTGCTACTTTACGCAGCCCATCCAGGCACCACTCACGCTTCGGTTGCGCCTCATCAAGACCAGGTTGCAGCCAGGATTCTCTGGAAAATGGGGTCCTGACCTCGGTGAGAACGTATCGCGCCTATTCTATACTTGCTGTCGAGAGTCTTGCCGCCCCCCCCCCCCCCCCCCTGGCTGCATCCCTGATTACAACCAAACGGCCTTCCCTGCGTTGCAAAACATATGGACAACCTCAATATGCATGTGCGATCTTAGTTGGCATAAGGTGTTTCATTGCCAGTGCCGGTGGAACTTCGTGTTTTCGGCGGGCTCGATGTTATTTCGTTACTTCCGCGCAATGCTGAGTCATTAATGCAACATCTTACTACGTCGAAGGCGATGATCTGCCTTCCTCTGCCTCTGACATTCTCGTTTACTTGCGTCTTTGTCGCATTGGCGGCTGTTGTGAAGGATGCATCTTAAGCATTTGTATTTGACTTTCTAGACTCGTGAATATCGTCTCTGTTGCGCCTCAAATTTGTTTGGTGGAAAACGGCTGATTTTACCAGCCACCACTTTTGGAGCTACTGGAAGCGTTTTCCATGACCCAGATGACCTAGCTCTGTGACGTCATGGGCTGCCACTTGAAGGGGCGGAGCATCTGGCAACATTTTTCACTCGGGAACGGGTCTCTGGACCGTCTTACCCGGGCCCACCCACGCCGGCACCCCGCAAACGCTCATGGATGGAAGCCAACATTCGAGACTTACCGACTTGACACTACGCAACGCGCCCTAAGGCCGTAAGGTGGCCGATCGGCTATGGGGGTCCCGCTAGTGCTGACCCATGACCTTGAGAATTCTTGGTTCGGGCTGGTTTGTCCACATTCCCCACCTCTGATTCACGAATCCCATTGGTTGTTTTGCCAACATCCCACCTTGGTTCCCGCTCCCTACTGGTTTCGTCGCAAATAAAGACAAGTGTTTCAGGCCCACGCTTATTCCCTCACAAACACCCTAACCTAGCGCATGGCTGCCATCGGCTTCCACACAACGCCAGCCCATGGTTTCTGGTTCCCACTAGTCCTTTCACAAACACCGTGTCCCGGTACACGGTTCGCCTGATTCGTTTGCAAAATAAAATTTCGTGCCATGGCTTGGCTTGGCTTGAAAAGTTCATTCAGAAAACACTACGTCCCAGTCTCCACCTCTCACTGGTTAATTTGTAAAAAATTAGCTCGTGTTATTACTTGAGGGGTATCTTCTATTCAATGCATTTCTTTCGAAATAAGGGATACCTTGCACATTCACAATCATTTTTTACAAGTACAATATGCACAACATAAGTGTACTGAGTAATAACCACTGGTTTCTGGTCGTAATTGCAGGTAAGATCTAGGTTCTTCCCAGTTTCCCTTGACTTTGTGCTGGATCTTGGTTATTGTTACTTCGTCAGCATACTTCCAGGCCCGATCTGGGTTCTTAATCGACTTTTAGCCTTATACCAGGATGGCTCTTATTCCACGGCAAAATCCTAGGTTGAATCTTGGTCTTGGTCTCGCTGGATCCCGTTGCATATTCAGATCCGGATGCTGGTTCTTGCTGGATCTCCTGCCTTGTTGTCAGCCTGACTCCTGGTTCTTGTTGGTTTTCTCGACAAAATGCAGTGCTGGATTCGTCGCGTAGTTCCCTTTGTGGACCATATATGGGGGTGAAGTCGACAAAACGCAATAAAATATTTAGATCCAGCGCAGCTGCCTTTCTTGATGAAAGCTCGTGAGGACCCTTCAAAGCGCACAGAGTGACAGGAAACAATGCATGACGTCGCAGCACCATCTATCGGCCGCCGTTAGTGGCGCCATCTTTGCTCCTGAGCGGTGCAGGAGTGCCATCGCGGCAAGAATTCTCAGTAAAAATGTTTAGTTAGGGATAAACACATCGGGTGATCTGGGCCGGGGGGGGGGGGAGGAGCGTCCAAGGTTTGTTGAATTACTGGACAGCTCTGACGAAAACGACACATGATTGCAATCACTGAGCGATTGTGCACGCAGGCGACTACGTTGTAGTAAGGGCTTTCCTATCATACATAATCAATAATACATAATGAGAATATACTCTTCTATCATGAAAAAGACCCATGTTATCTAAGGGTTGTTAGTGGCCGATCACTGGGGTCTCCTGCCAGTGCCTACCGTTTGGGATGTCAACCACTGTAAATAATTGGGGCATGGGGGCGGGCAGAGGTCCCAACGACCGAACCTCCCACCCCGCCATTTTTCATAATAAACTTAGCCCACCTTATTGACGGCAGACAATATAATCAAACATTTACTTTAAGAAGCATAATAATCATGCAGGGGCGGATCTGGAGGGCGGGGGAGCACTGGAGGCACGTGCTCCCTCTGGGCGGAAAGTCATGAGGCCTCCTCAGGGCGCCGAAGGCATTCTTCTATGGCAGCCTTAGGAGACGGCACGTATTTTTCATTGCAGACTGGGGACGGGGACTGGGATCATCATCACCCCATTGTTTTACTCTGGAACACACTTCACAAAAAGTCTATTGCCCTCTGCCCTTTTTGTGGTACAACCAGCTAGAAGGCACATCACCAGCTATAGACTGTCTCGTCCCGCAATGTACTTTAATCCATCTCGAAAGCTCAGCTGGTTAGAGCGGTCGCCTTCCTTCTCGCACACCTGCGGCCAGTTGAGTTCGAGCAGCTTGAGGTGCCCGCTATGTGACCCCGACTGGGACAGCGTGCGGCCGGTGGTAGCGGCGACGCCAACAGTGAGGTGATGCCAGACCGTGAGCTGGCCCATGCCGAGCCTGGCATGGTAAGGCAAGCCTTCGCCTCAGAGTTCTGACCTTAACCTGGGATTTCACGATCGGGTCAGGGTTCAACAAACAAGCACTGCTTAGCGTAGGCGCTCGTCCCAGAAATGCATCCAATCGAAAGCCGTGGACTGATTTTAACGCAGATTCATGACCGCCCCAATGATACCGCCTTGCAGTTTAGAGTGCTCCGTGGCCACTAAGAAAGCGGTCCTGGCATCACGAATGGGCAAGACGATGTGTTATCTCCTAATCCCCAGTCGTGGAAATGTAGACGTGCTAAAGTATCCCTTCTTTTCTGTTCGAATGCACACGCGGAGCGCTGAGCGATGTATCCCGATTGTGTGCAAGCTGTCGGTTTAATAGTACATCAGGTTAGCGAAGAAGCCCTATGAAGGCGAAATAAACAGACTGTGTCTATGTGAACGTGTTGTTTACAAGGTGGCCAGGTAAAACTCATTTTACTTTTGCTCACCAGTGACGAGCGTATACCACGTACAACCAAGGCTAGGGTGGAAAACCTTTCGGGCGCATGGAAAAATCAGCGGAAGAATATTGACAAAAGTGCCCCAGCTCGCTAGCATGAAATGCCTCAGCAACAGCGCAGGACCCTGTGAGCAAATGCAAAAACTTCGGGGGAACGTAAAGGTTCCTTACCGGTCGCGTTGACCTTGCAAGTGGATATATAGGGTGCCCGGAAACAGCGTAGGGTCTCTGGACAGCGTCATGAGCCTTAAAACCTCCCCGATCACCACCCTCTCAATCCGTGAAGAACAGTCTATGTCTGCTCGTGGGTCCCTCACTTTCGCTTGCGATTGTTCTTGGTGTATAGAGGGCCAAAGACGACCAATTAGTTACGTTTTGTGTAAAAAAAAACTGCGTCTGTTCCGCCGACGATGGGCCGTTCCGGAGCCTATGGACTCTCTCGGGGCACAAGAGGGGAGGGGGGGGGGGCATGGACCCGTTGCTCCGTCCCCCTCTGCATCCGCCCCTGCGCTAATTACGACTGTAGATACCTAACAGTTAAAATGTAATCAGTGTCAAAAGCGGGAGCGCACATGCGTGGTCTCTTGAAGAAATGCGGCCTGAATGTCGGGCTTCCCTCTCACCATTAAGAAGTAAGAAGTTTACAGGAAGGCGCGTAGGCCGTTACTGGTATCGCGAGCCGGTCAGGTGGAATTAATGGCAAGCATGAGCATATGCTTTGTGAACTTATATTCAGCAAATCCGGCAAAATCTAATCAACGTGGGAAATGAGAGCGCTTATGCAGAGGACACGGGTGCTTTGGAGGGGGATAAGTTCCTAGCTTTCTTAAAAAGTTAGAATTTGCCTCCATTGGCCTTGAGTAATCGTTCCCTCACCGCCAAATTTGCGGAACTCTCGTTGCCCTTGCGCATATGCGGGAGCCGGCTATCACCCTACGCTGAACAACGGTCGTTAATTCGCTTTTTACCAGGCTAGGTGGCAAAGTGTTACGGGGAGTTATAGATTGATCAGCGGGGAGCCAGGAAAGCCGATCTTTTGTTACGAGGCACGCATGTTTGCGCGGAAGACCGACCAAGTGGCGACCAACACCAGAACACAGCCAGTCATGAACCAGGTTCTCACAGACGCGCGTGTTGCCCATTGTTTGTTTGCTTGTTTGGAGGTGCTGTCTATTTATTTTTCCATGTTGCCCCTTTGTTTGGACGTGCTGCCCAAAAAGCTTTGCTCAGGGGTGGATTAAATGCAGTGATTGGAGCACACCGCCACTCGTATGAAACACAAAGGGGTTTACCAGCTGTACAGTTAAAGTCGTTCTGACTAAAAAAAAACTTACATCGGATGACTGAATATCGTGGCTCTGTACCCCCGTCTGGCTGTTCATAGTTCTCCTTGCGCACAACTTTGACGTTCGAGCACCGCCGGCTACTTAGATAGGTACAGACCGAGCACGACGGAATGTAGATAGACACGGACCGATCACAGCGCATCTGGCGCTTCTAGCGAAAAAAAATTAACTGCCGCAGACAACAGACTCGCCGCGCTCGTCACCAACCCGTGGTCGTACCAGCGGCGGTACGACCACGGGGTGCGAGGCCTTGTAAGATCAAGGTGCATTGTAATGGCTTGCTACTTAAGGTTACCAGATACAGAATACTCGTCGCTTAATGTCTGGTTGATTTTTTTCGAAGGTTTACTGCCTGCTCATTTTAGCTGGAAAAGGGCCAAGCTACATCGTAGGTACGTCACCATACTTGTCCCTAAAATTTACGAAATCGGCTCGCTAGTCATTTGGATCTGCCACTTACAGATTGTTTCTTATAGGTACGAAGGCAGTCCGATGTCCCTGTCGCCCTATGGAGAGTATGCCTCGTATGTAAGTTTTCACTTTGCAGGCGATTGCATTTTGATGATTAAGTGCTCAGGTTTGTAAAGCATGCTCGCTTCAAAATTATACGTCAACGGGCCATCGGTTATATGCGCATGACGCTGACGAATTTTCTTCTTCTTCGGTGCGAATATCTCAATGTTCCTGCTGTTCCTCAGCATTACGTCCGGCGCCTAGCGGCCCCCCGCGCTTTGAAGTCCGAGCGCGTCTGTCCCGGCTGCTAAACTGGTTGGAGCGTCTGCCTTCCGACCCACCCACCACCTGTGGCGGGCTGGGTTCGAGTCGCTTTAGGCGCTCGCTAACTGCTCTTGACGGGTGTTGCCTGTGGCCGGCACCAGCTGTCGCGCTTAAGATCAGTTCACGTCAGAGGGCAGGATGGACCCTGGCGAGCATTGTGGCACGTTAAACTTCCGCCACTAAATTCTGCCGCTGCTTGGAATTGCACGACCAGATAGTGGAGGTCAGGGCTCGCACAGCAAGTAATGATTAAAGTGAGACCACATCCCAGGAATTGATCCATTCAAAGGACTCAGATTAAATCTTTAAAACAGTTTTGGTACCAGTGACGTCACGCTAACGTTTGGCGAATATGAGTCCAGAATCACCGTGCGGTTTTACCGCTATAAGACCTTGATCCATTATAATAATATTTGAGTCGAGCTGCCTTGATTATGAGGGGAGCCGGTTGTCGTCAGTTGGAACCACTTGGTACGGACAGGTAAAAAGACTTACTGGAAGTATTTATGCCCAACAGTCCACGCAGTCCGTGATATAGCTTCTGCTCATACGCATTTGACTAGTTACCGGATGCCGCTCTTGTGTCTGGTACGCTGGCTATTATCAGAACATTTGCCTTTCTGAACCAGTCAAGGAATATCCCTCCGACGGATTCAAAAAGAGGGATGTGCTGATAATGATCATGGCTGAGAAGGTGCAGGGGTATTCTTCAAGTACTTCACCTTTTTTAGAAGAAGAAATATCTCCACCGCGAGCGTTTTACGCGCAGTGCGGCACGGGCTCAACCAGCTCGCGTTAGCAGGATTGCCCGACTTTGAAATCATACAATCCAAACGACATCTTTAGCACCAAAAATAAAGAGCAGGCAATTAACATTATTCACTACGGCGTTTCGACCACTGCTACTCACAACGCTCGCATGATTGCCTATCATCTTCAAGAAATAACCATCTGATAATATAATAATTTCGGCCTCAAACAGGTCATACGATTTTTAACACGCAGCCGACGATTTATAGCATGTACTAAAAGGGCAACATAAGCACCAAATTACGTACATTCGAGCAATTAAGAAAAGTATCCCAGTTCTTCACATTCGTGTCTCGAATTGATATTTCCAAACAGACAGCACAGAGAAAAACCCAACAATGTCGGCGGAACTGAAGCATTTCCAGCAGTCTTAAAAAACGGACCAAGCCACGGGAACCAAACACCGAAGCCAAGCCAACGTTTTCGGTGCGGTACATTGACGTCTATTAGCGCAGTGCATCTCATACACGAGTCCGGATAATGTGATTCACACTGATTAGGACCAAACACATCGTGACGACATTGTCGCTTAAACTACAACACTTGGATTCAATTAATATGACTACTCCGTTTGCCGTGACATGCTGCCATCATGTCGTGCAGAGGGACTGTCGTAGTACCCTCTTAAAGTAGTGCACCTCTTGTACAATTCCAACGAGCAAGGCTTGAAATCGCTCTGACATCTAGAGACATACTCTGCCGAGATAATATGCCAACAGCCACCCTAAGGAAACGGATCAAGCCTCGGAAAACGAAGACTGAAGCAAGGCCAGCGTTTTCGGTACGGTACATATACGTCTGTTAGCGTAGTGCACCTCACACACGAGTCCGGATAATGCAATTCACGCCTTTAGAACTGAACACGTCGTGCTGACAATGTCGATGGAACTGCAAGACTTCGGTCCGATGAATAAGACTCATGCATTGCCGTGAGATGCTACAATCATGTCGTGCAGAGGGACTGTCGTAGCACCCTCTTAAAGTAGTGCACCTCTTGTACAATTCCAACGAGCAAGGCTTGAAATCGCTCTGACATCCAGAGACATACTCTGCCGAGATATTATGCCAACAGCCACCCTAAGGAAACGGATCACGCCCCGGGAAAGAAGACTGAAGCAAGGCCAGCGTTTCGGTACGGTACATATACGTCTATTAGCGTAGTGCACCTTACACACGAGTCCGGATCATGCGGTTCACACTTATTAGGACCAAACACATCTTGCTGACGATGTCGGTGGATATGCCAGACCACGGTCCGATGAATAAGACTCATGCATTGCCGTCAGATGTTGCCATCATTGGCGGGCGGACTGCAGTAGCACCCTCTTCAAGTAGTACACCTCTGGTATAATTCCAATTGGCGGGACCTAAAAACCGCTCTGACATCCAAAGACATACTCTACCGAGATAATATGCCAATAAAAATCCTAAGGATACGGACCAAGCCTTGGAACCGAAGACTGAAGCTAGGCCAGCGTTTTCGGTACGGCACATATGCGTCTATTAGCGCAGTGCACCTCATGCACGAGTCCGGATCAGGCGATTCACACTTATGAAAATTAAACACATCGTGCTGACAATAACGGTGGAACTGCGAGACTTCGGTCCGATGAATAAGGCTGATGCATTGCCGTGAGATGCTGCCATCATGTGCGGACAGGCTGTAGTAGCACCCTCTTAAAGTAGTACACCTCTTGTATAATTCCAATTGGCGAGACCTAAAAACCACTCTGAAAGGCAAAGACACACCCCGCTGAGATAACATCCCGACACGAACCCTGAGGAACGAAGCCAAGCCCCGGGAACCGAGGACCGAAACAAAGGCAACGGTTTAGGTACGGTACATATACGTTTAGTCGTGCGGTGCACCTGAAACAAGAGCCCTTACAACGCGATTCACACTAAGTAGAAATAAACACATTGTGCCGACAATGTCGGTTGAGCTGCAATGGTTTGATTCAATGAATAAGACTCATGCACTGTCGTGGGATGTCACCATCATGTGCGGACAGACTGTAGTAGCATCTTCTTAAAGTAGTGCGCCTCTTGCATAATTCGTTGGCGAGACCTAAAAACCGCTTTGTCATCCAAAGACACACTGTATCGAAAAAACGTCTCAACAGCAATTCTAAGGGAACGGACCAAGCCCCGGAAACCGAAGACCGAAGCGAGGCCAACGTTTTCGGTACGGTACATATGTATTTATAAGCGCAGCGTAAATTATACCATCGTCAGCAAGATGTGTTTGGTCCTAATAAGTGTGAATCGCATGATCCGGACTCGTGTGTGAGGTGCACTACGCTAATAGACGTATATGTACCGTACCGAAAACGCTGGCCTTGCTTCAGTCTTCGTTTTCCGGGGCTTGGTCCGTTTGCTTAGCGTGGCTGTTGGCATATTATCTCGGCGGAGAACGTCTTTGGATGTCAGAGTGGTTTCTAGGCCTCGCCAATTGGAATTATACAAGAGGTGTACTACTTGAAGAGGGTGCTACTGCAGTCCGCCCGCCAATGATGGCAACATCTGACGGCAATGCATGAGTCTTATTCATCGGACCGTGGTCTGGCATATCCACCGACATCGTCAGCAAGATGTGTTTAGTCCTAATAAGTGTGAACCGCATGGTCCGGACTCGTGTGTAAGGTGCACTACGCTAATAGACGTATATGTACCGTACCGAAACGCTGGCCTTGCTTCAGTCTTCTTTCCCGGGGCGTGATCCGTTTCCTTAGGGTGGCTGTTGGCATAATATCTCGGCAGAGTATGTCTCTTGATGTCAGAGCGATTTCAAGCCTTGCTCGTTGGAATTGTGCAAGAGGTGCACTACTTTAAGAGGGTGCTACGACAGTCCCTCTGCACGACATGATTGCAGCATCTCACGGCAATGCATGAGTCTTATTCATCGGACCGAAGTCTTGCAGTTCCATCGACATTGTCAGCACGACGTGTTCAGTTCTAAAGGTGTGAATTGCATTATCCGGACTCGTGTGTGAGGTGCACTACGCTAACAGACGTATATGTACCGTACCGAAAACGCTGGCCTTGCTTCAGTCTTCGTCTTCCGAGGCTTGATCCGTTTCCTTAGGGTGGCTGTTGGCATATTTTCTCGGCAGAGTATGTCTCTAGATGTCAGAGCGATTTCAAGCCTTGCTCGTTGGAATTGTACAGGAGGTGCACTACTTTAAGAGGGTACTACGACAGTCCCTCTGCACGACATGATGGCAGCATGTCACGGCAAACGGAGTAGTCATATTAATTGAATCCAAGTGTTGTAGTTTAAGCGACAATGTCGTCACGATGTGTTTGGTCCTAATCAGTGTGAATCACATTATCCGGACTCGTGTATGAGATGCACTGCGCAAATAGACGTCAATGTACCGCACCGAAAACGTTGGCTTGGCTTCGGTGTTTGGTTCCCGTGGCTTGGTCCGTTTTTTAAGACTGCTGGAAATGCTTCAGTTCCGCCGACATTGTTGGGTTTTTCTCTGTGCTGTCTGTTTGGAAATATCAATTCGAGACACGAATGTGAAGAACTGGGATACTTTTCTTGACTGCTCGAATGTACGTAATTTGGTGCTTATGTTGCCCTTTTAGTACATGCTATAAATCGTCGGTTGTCCGCGTGTTAAAAATCGTATGACCTGTTTGTAGCCGAAATTATTATATTATCAGACGGTTATTTCTTGAAGATGATAGGCAATCATGCGAGCATTGTGAGTAGCAGTGGTCGAAACGCCGTAGTGAATAATGTTAATTGCCTGCTCATTACTTTTGGTGCTAAAGATGTCGTTTGGATTGTATGATTTCAAAGTCGGGCAATCCTGCTAACGCGAGCTGGTTGAGCCCGTGCCGCACTGCGCGTAAAACGCTCGCGGTGGAGATATTTCTTCTTCTAAAAAAGGTGAAGTACTTGAAGAAAACCGGTGCAGGGACATGCAGACTGGGTATCAGTGAAAACTCGGGAACTCAGATTTGTTTTCAGTGTATGTGGGCTTGTTAAGTGCTGGAAAGTTCTAATTTGTGAAGACTCAGTTTCTCAGTCAAAGAGTTTTTCAAGTTAGTTGTATGTTGATGAATAAAATCACTTACCTGAGGCAGTTCACAGCTTGAAAGCTATCTCCAGGTCTGCCCTTCAAGTTTACAGTAACACTGGAAGATAAGCTGTTGCTGTCCTTTTTCTTTTTCCCTCTCCCAACAGATATACTCCCATAAAATTATGGTTTGTGGGGTTGGAACCAACTTATAGTTGCGTAAAGCATCAACATTACATCTTTGTAATATAACACATTATATTTATGCGTAAAGCATTATTATCACATTAGGAAACCCACATCATGCCAAAATAGCATCGTTCTGATATTTGATCGTATGTGGCATTCATTACCCACAATTTACATGATGTATTGTACGTGTTAATTCCATTGAAGTCTGCCTTGCTCTCCTACATATCAGAACAATGTGGTTGGAACTACAAGAGCTGCATTTCAATGGTGATTTTGTAATTTGTCTCACTAAGGCTCATGGCAAACACCATCACTAGCATGAATATACAATTAGATATGGAAGTGTTTGACACAGAATGTTTTTTATTATAGCAGATATTTATGCTTAGATATGCTGCATTTGATGATTATTGCAACTAACAATATAAAATGCCATGTTAGTTTTTGATGGCCACATATTGAAAAAGGATGTGCCAATATGTTGGCATACATTACAGGATGAGCCCTGCAGGAAGGTGCGCTTTTTACACAAATGTGTCATTCTGTGAACTTGTCAAGCTAGCTTGCCCTAGGTCTTCCATGGGTCAATCATAGAGCTTACTGGTAGCATGTGTCACTGCCTGCTGACTGTGTTTAACAGTTACAACTGTGATTTTCATTCATGAAATGGGGCTGTTCTTGTCTCCAGTAGTTTTTTCCCAATTTGTTGGCTCCTGTTCCAAATGTCAGCATGAGCTGGGTCTGTGTGGGTGCAGGATATTTCATAAACATGAAGTTCAGTGCATTTTGTGTTGATCATTTTTCTCCATGAAGAGGCCAGCTGTCAGTGACAATGAGCATTCATGTGACTAAGCAGCCTCAAGAATATGTTACCACAGATTGTTTTATGCCTCATTCATAGGAAGCAGTTAACTCACACCCTATTGAAGAGATGGTACCACCATCTTATTCATCAGGGTGAAGCAGAGCGAGGGTGCTCTCAATCAAGTCGGGAGACCTCCTATCCCAACCTTACCTATAATTTCCAATCAAATTATGTGCACTGTTTTAGGACATTTTGGGTGTAAATAATTGGATGACACATATTGGCCTGCTGCAGCTTCCAGTTTTCCTAATTGCTCCCCTTTTGTGCTGGCTATGCTGCCTTTGTTGGTGCAACCCGCTATGCATCTGATGGGGCATTTAGATCACGTGGGGTCTCCAGTCAACCAGTAAGGCCTTTTTGGTCATTTGGGCCTTCTTTATGACTGATTCAGTCCCATGCATGCCTTGAGGCTGTTCCTTTTGATATAGAACAGTCTTCCTCAGTCATATGAAGCCTCCCAGTGGGTTTGTTAGCCTCCTGAAATACAAAGGGAAGCATGTCTGTTTATCTCTCCCTCTTTGTCGGGTGGCAGGGGCCCGAGCGGCCGCCCGTTGCCCCCTGGCGACGCCACCCTGCCCTGTTATATTTCACTTTCCAGTTTGCTCTACTGTTTCAGGTCAAGCCAGCCATCATGGATCACAAGCAAGAGGGGACAATGTCAGAAGGTGCAATTTTTCGCACCGCATTCTTCTACGTCTTCCTGATCCTGTTTGTGCCAGTGGCGGCGTTCTTCGCGTCGCGGACCGTTCTCTTCGAAGCTATGCTCGGCCTGGACACGTCCACGAGCACGCTGTACGCCGCCGTGGTGACTGTGATCGTGATTCACGCCGTGCTCGGCCTGTACGTGACCCGGGCGTTCAGCGAGGCCGAGAAGGTTGGCAAGAAGGACTAGCGCACCCTCACGCGCAGGCGGTGCGGACGGCGGGTGGCACGCGGGCATTCTGACGGCGGTCTACGGGGGAGGTCGCGAGAAGTGCTTGAGTGGACGGTCCGCCAGCCATACCCGAGCATATTGCTGGCGTGGCGTCACCATGTTCAGCATCGTGGACTGGGAGATGCACGCCTGGATGTTGGCGCGCAAGCGAACACATGAGCAATGTTTTCCGTGCGTTGTTTACCCTTTTTGATTAGCGACACTAATTTGTCCGTAATGTATTGCCTGCTGTGATTGCAGAGCTGATTATCCAGCTGATCTGTTTTGCTCCGCTGATTTTAAAGCTCGTCCTGCAGCCTTGCGCATCGCGGCGCGGTGAAAGGACTAGCATAATGGAAAACTGAAAACATGCGCCGCTGTCAACTTTGCACTCGGAACGAACCCGGGATTCCTATGCATTGTCAAGGTTTCTCAACGGCCACAAAGAAAGTAATATGAAACCTTTTTTCGTCGAAATCCTCCGGGCAGCAATCAAATAACATTTGTACCTTATCATTTTGTTACCTGTGCGGTTTTTTGTGTGTCACGATTGTGGGTTGTGTCAGATGCGAATGTATTAATGAACTATGTACCTTGAAATGGTGAACTTTGCGTAGTGGGCTAGTTATCGTGGACTACCGCTGTATGAGAACATGAACGCAGTCATTTTCTGTGGGGTTGTGATGCTGCTCATGTAAACGCGGGAGCTTTTGCTGTGTCCAAACGCGCATTATTTGCGCAACATTGAACCATCAATGTTGTCTGCTGGTCATGATGCCTTGCTTACCAAGCACCATCAGCAAGGCTTTCTCGGACCGAGCGCGTCGGAAGCCGGACACCAGAAGAGGCACTGGCAAAGTCGTGATATAAATCATAGTGACCTGGCGATAATGATGTACCAGTCACGCTATGAATGGATGAGAAAATTGCGATCCACACTTGTCCTGTCGGCCTGTACTCTATCGCCTGTGACGGGAAGTGTAAGATTCACCCTCGGAAAACGATATATGGGGTGGATGCTGTGACAAGTTATTGGAACATGGAGGCATGCAGAGAACGCGGGCGACTGTTTTAAAAATTTGCTTCTTGAAGAAATACCACTACATTATTGCCAATGCGTTTGTACTGGGGAACCGGTTTTTAGTGAACCATGAAGGTTTCAGGAGCATTAGTCATGTTGATGCTTCTTGCACTTGTATGTCTTGATCCCGAATGTCTTGGCTTACTGGTCTACACGGGTTCGCGCAAGATCGCGGTTGCCGCCGTGTGTGGTTATAATGGATTGATCAGGGACGGATCCAGGATTTCTTAGGAGGCGGGGGGTCATGCTTCACTGTCATAATTCACTTCCTTGGAACTTGGTGCCCCCTCACCTCGCGAAAGCCCCCGGATTTCGGCCGCCTCATCGCTGGAAATAATTCATTTTCTTTTTTATGACATTTGTCACAAATTTAGCTCTTTCCGCTATTCGATGGCCGCTGCTGTCTTGCCACGCTGTCGGCATGGGTCGACTAGCAGCATCTACATGGGTGGGTCGGTAGACGTCATCCGCGCTGGCCGGTATTTTTACCCACTTTGAAACATTTCTCTTAGTGCAAGTGCTACCAGGTCTGAGAGAATGCTCGGGTTCCTTTCTTTGTGCCGTTTGTACTCGCATCACTACTCCATAAGGCAATGGTCTAGTTTCCTACTGAGTTGGAGGGAGGAAACCCGTGAAGTCATTGCGGCAGTCATCAGTACTGTCAAAATCCTGACTGACTGGAGCTTCCATGGCTGAGACAAAAGGCAGTTTGCGTGATCTTACGGCCCATTCAACAGTATATGGGGCATTACAAGTCAACTCAACACTAGGGTAACACTATGTGTGCAATCACATCATTAATCTGCATCACAACGTCTCGGGAAATGTAAATTATAACTGCGGATTGCAAAGAAGAAGTGCATACAGATGGAATCTCTATCCAAGGGCGGATTCAGAAGGAGGGGGCACAGGGCCATGCCCCCCCCCCCCGTTGGGCCCCGAAGGGGCCATTGGCTCCGAGCGGGCCCCATACCGGGCCGAACAGGTGCAGTTTTTTAAACACAAAACGCAACAAAACTAGGCATCTCTGGACTTTCAAGCGACCAAGAACAGTTGTAAGCAAAAGTGAAGGGCTTATGAGAAGTCGCAAAAAAATCCTCAATGATTGGAAAAGCTGTGAACTGGAAATTTTAAGCCTCGGTACACTGTCTAGGGGCCTCATGCTGTTTCCAGGGGACCTATGCCCACTTGCAGGATCATTTCGATTGTGAAGGAGCATTCCACGTTGCCCTCCATGTCTTTGCATTTGCTCGAGGCGCCCTGCACCGTTATTGAGGCCCTTCCTGTTAGCGTGCGGGGGCACTCTTATCAATCACGGGCCCTTCCATGGATTTTTCCATTCTCCAGAAAGGATCTGTGAGCTATAGCCGAGGTCTTATCTTAACCTGCCGATATATTCTCGGCTGCTCAGGGGCTCTTTACGTGGGTTTCGGTCGATCTACTCACACACGTGCGATATGCTCATGAGTCCTCTACAGTGGTCTAGGGCGTTTCCAATTCTCTGTCACTTGCTTGCTTAGAGCCCTATACTCTTGTCGGTGCACATCTGATGGCCTGCTTGGGCACACAGTCGTTCGGGGACCCTCCACACTGGGTCTTGGGTACTTCCCTTCTTAATGGGGGGCCTATCTGATAACCTGCTCGGGCTCATTCGATCGTTCGGGGCCCTCTACATTGGGCCTTGGGCACGTGGTATTTGCATGGGGCCCTACACACTTGTCGGGGGCTCTTTCTGTTCGCCGCCTCGTCCACACTGGATTGCTCGGGGGGCACTGCACATTGGTTCTTGGTGTTTGAATTTAGGGCTCTCTGCTCCTATCGGGGGTCACCTGATGACCTGTTCCGGTACACTCCATCTTTCGGGGCCTCCACAGCGGGTTTTTGGCGCTTCTTATTTGAATGGAGGGCCTTACGCTCTTGTCGGGGCCCCCTCTTATATGATCCTCGGGGCCCATTCGATTGTGGGGAACTTTACATCTGGTTTTGAGTGCTTCCTTTTTGAACGGAGGGCCCTCTGTTCTTTCCGGGTGCCCTATCTGCCAACCTGCTCTGGCGCACTCGATTATTCGGGGTCCACTGCATCGTGCCTTGAGTGATTCACATCTGAACGGAAAGTCCTGCGCTCTTGCCGGGGCCCCATCTGTTAACCTGCTCGGACCCGCTCAAAAATCCGGGGCCCTTCACATTGCGTCCTGGGTACTTCCCATCTCAATGGAGGGCCCTACGCACTTGTCGGGACCCCATCTGTTCGCCGCTTCAGCCACACTGGATTGTTCGGAAGCCCTATATATTGAGTCTTGGTATTTGATTTTCGGGCCCTACACTCCTGGCTGGACCACCTGATAATCTGCTCGGGTATACTCCATCTTTCTGGGCCCTCCGCACTGGGGTTTTGGTACTTCCTATTTCGATGGAGGGCCCGACGCTGTTGTCGGGCCCCTTCTGGTAAACTCCTCGGGCACATTCAGTCATTCTGGGGCCATTTACATAGGGTCTTCTGCGCTGCCCATTTGAATGAAGGACCTAACGCTCTTGTTGGGAGCCGTATTTGTTAGCCTGCTCGGGCACACGCGATCACTCGGGGGCCCTCTGCAGTGGGTCTTGGGTACTCCTTTTCGAATGGAGGGCTCTACGCTCTTGACGGGGTCCCTATATGTTAACCTGCTCGGGCGCACTTGATCGTTTAGAACACTACACATTGCGTCGTGGGTATCTTATCTGAATGGATGGCCCTATGTTCTTGGCGGGCCCCATCTATTCAGCTGCTCGGGCCGGCGGCGGATGCAGAGGGTTGGGGGGGGGGAGGCACGGGACCATGCCCCCATGGACCATGCCGAGGTGACCCAAAGGCTCCAAAGGGGCTCATAATCGGCCGGACGGATGCGGTTTTCTTACAACAAAAACACAACAAAATTGGATGCTTTTGGGCCTACAGCCGACCAAGAACCATGGTTAGCAGAACTAAAGAGTTCATGAGCAAACAAAGTTTATTCTTCGCTGAATGAGAAAATCTTGCTTGGGGGAAATTTTGGGGCATATACGCTGTCTAGGGGCATTGTGCTGTTGGTTGCCCGGCCCTATATGTCCGCTTGCCGGGTGAATCTGATCGCTAAAGAGCTTTCCACGGTGCCCTTGATCTCTCTGTATTTTCTCATAAGGCCCAATGTGCTGTTGGGACGCTATCTGTCTCCATGTCTGAGCACTGTTGATCGATCAGATTTTCTTCCACGGATTCTTTCCATTCGCCCGGAAGGTTCTATACACTTTTTTCGAGGGTCCCATATGCCAGGGCACACTTAGTTGCTCAGGGTCCCGTCATATTAGTTTCGGGTTCTTTCCTCTTGCTTGGAGGGACTTGTGCTCTTGCTACGTCTCTTATAAGGTAAGGCAAGGAGACACTTGATGCTTAGGGGCCCTGTACTTTGATCGAGGGCTCTCTCCCTTCGGTCTCATTTGCGGAGGACTCTTCACCCTTATCGATGCCGGTGTCGTTAACCTGCCCGTGCACTCTTGATCGCACAGGGGTATGAATTTATGGTCTTCGATAATTATCATTTGCTCAGATGGTCCTGTGCTATGGCCGGGGCCTTCTAGATCAGTCTGCTGAGGCACTACTGATCGTTTAGGGGCCCACCACGTTGGTCTTGGGTTCTTTCTGGTTGCTCTGAGGACCCTATACTTGTTGAAGGGAGCCACTTTGTTGGCCTCCTACGGCACCCGTGATCGCTCATGTTCCGTCCCTATTGGCTTTGGTGCCTTCCTCTTAGAGCAGCAGTTGAATATGCGCCGGTGACTTTTTACGCGCAATTGCCGAACGTAATTTTACATTTCGCTGACGTCGTATGTGTCATTTCCATTGACTATTAAGTGTCACACTCATATATATATATATATATATATATATATATATATATATATATATATATGTACACATCTATATGCATAAATATAAATTGCATACGACTTGTCCTAAAACGTAATGACCGAAATGCAAGGATATCTTTTGGAGGGGGCTCCAAACTCCAGAGGGCTCCCACTCCAAACTCCAGAGGGCAAACTCCCACAATGTTGCATGGCCCTCCGTTGACAAAATCCTGGATCCGCCCCTGTCTCTAGCCCCGTACAGTTGGTACAAATTTCCTTGCTGACATCATTAGTCAGCTGCTCGAAACCCACACCCTCCACAAATCGTAGTGAGGGATGACAATAAACACCTAATTGTGGTGTGTCCACAACGCTATCAGTACAAAGTATTAAGTACCTTGCTTCGGTAGGCACCTCAATAGCTAACGATGTGTCATGCATTTCCCTTACATAATTTGAATTTATCTGAGCGAAAACTTCATCAAAAATGAGTGACTCCGCAACCACTCCAAATACGACACCCCGCAGTCAACACCTCAATGTCTCGTTTGGCGCCGAACACTACGGTTCAGTTTCGCTAGTTAGTAATGGGGCTAACCACGCAATTTTCATCACAGGGGTCCACAAATTTGCATGATAAAACTGGAACACGAAGGAATTTCCCAGAATAAGTACAACGTCAGCATCGTATGACAGAAAATAGGCTACGTCCAGCATAAAAGAAGGTAAAAATAACCAAAATTGGAGGCGAGATAGGAGGAATTTTCTGATAGCACAAGGGTACCACAAACTACCACATATATCTGTAAAGTACCACAACAGGAGCAATTTAGCGTATACCCTTCTGAGCTGAACCTTTATCTGGGCCGTGCAGAGACAGAAAGGACCCCGCGAATGTGGATCGAAATGGCTTAACAATTTGTGTTAACATGGCCAGGTCACGTTTGTCTGGCAATATCAAACATTTGGCCAGAATTGGTCAGTGATAGAAATGATGGAACGTAGTTCTGAGCATGCGTGCTTGCAAATATAGCAACAAATCTTGATGCCAGGTCTTTCAGTCTCCTTAGGCCGCCCTGCGTCAGCCCGCGGCTAACACAAAACCGTAACCAACAAGTGGACGAAAATAATGACGCATTTGTAAAAAATACCTTTGAAGGCCTGTCGAAATCAAATCGTACATTTAAAAGGTAGTCCTGGCGTAAATTTTTGCTGTGCGATTTGTAGATTGATGATAAGAACGGATTGAACTTTTTTGAATTGATTGAACAGCACCTCGAAGTAGTGCTGAAATCTGATGGTGGAAATCGGAGAGAAAAGGTAATATCGTTATTTCTGTGTTGCCTTAACTGTTAGTCTGCCCAAAAGACAGTCCAAAATCTGTAAAAAAGATGTGCGCAGCATCATCTCAGAACGGTACGATTTAATTTTGAAGAACATTCGGGACCATCATTTTGCGACGGTCGTCCTGGCGCGCACGGCGCCCACGGTCTGGTGTTACTTGCAGTGGCCAAATTACAGGTTTACGGAAGATGTAACTCATGCCTGTGCTGTCCTTGCTCCCGGGATTGCAAACACTCAGGCTCAAACGTTTTGATAACTTGTTTCACTACTCGATTCCGCAAAAGAATAAACGCTCTCAGACAGACATGGGATGACCTCGTTCGTTTTTTTTAAAAACTCATTTCGGCCCACTCAAGTCAACACTAGCCCCTAGCCCTTAGAGAGGAACATCATATCACATTGGCCCCCTCACTGACGAGGGATGCCTTTTGCCCTCGTAGCTGACCCAGGAACGGCGCAGGAATTCGCTCTGACGCAACAGCATCTCTGATCGCCGCAAACGGTCCAATAATTCACGCGTAGACTCCAGCTCGGCTTCACAGGCCCCTATTGGAACTAGGTTGGATGGCCCACCGGTCGGTGCTGGGGACTCTTACTGGCACAGGACTCTTCTATTATCTCAACTTGAGCACTCATCATAAGTTCACGCAAGAGGCGCTCTGTTATTCGTGGTCCAGTCCCCGACGCCGTTGACCAAATCGTCCCCTGACCGACTCAAGGCCTCTTGTTGACACAGAATACCGTGTAAGGCACTGCGGCCCCTGACCAACACAGGAGCCTCTCATTGTGCCAAGAACTCCAAACATTGCAAATGGCGGCCACAGCCTCGTTCCTGCCCGGGAAATGGGTCTCAAGGGCTCAGACGGACATGGAGCCGGTTTTTCGTCTCTGTGTCGGGGCCCTTTGTAATAGGGTTGGAGAACCCTAATAAGAGAGCCCTAATGGAAGCTCTCTAAGTGACATCTCAGGTCACGACACGACAGGCGGGGGGCTGGGCCCGAGTCCAATGGGTTTTGATCTTTGGGGGGCCCTCCGACCCCTCTTCGGACATCGTCAAGCAAGGCCCATGTCCGGTTAGGGGCCACTAGCCACTGACCGAGATATGACCCCCTGTTATTCACTGTGGGTCTCTTACCGGCACAGGGCCCCCAGCCACTGTTTCAGGCCCCCAGACGAATACCAATCGTGGCCCCGGTCTTGCTCCTGCTTGGGAAATAGACCCCCAGGGTACAGACGGACAGGGAGTTAACTGTTCGGTGTTCTTGGCCTCTGGCCTACGAGACATCCGCATTGTCTCAGTGGTCCTCAAATTGTGCAAGAGACCTCTGACTGATATTTCAGATCCCGACCCTACACGTCGAGATTCTTTATGTGACTTAGACCAGTCCTTCGGGCCCTTATGATCTTCCACCAGGTCTTTGATAGTTGGTTCCGTTCGGGTGCCCGGTCCCTCTTCGGGCCTTACAGAACACGGCCCGTCGTCGGTTCGGGGGCCCTTGCGAGCACGGAACTCTTTGTTAACGCCGTCGGCACCTGACAAACACAGGGGCCACGACCAGTGTAAAATACTGGTCCCAGCTTTATAGCTGATTGGGAGGTGGGCCCTCACGTCCATATTTTGGCCCATTTGTCCGTCCAGGCGGCTCAGTTGGTTAAAGCGCCTGCCTTATGATCCACCCACCCGTGGCGGGGCGGGTTCGAATCGCTTTAAGGTGCTCGCTATTTGCTCTTGACAGGTATGGCCTGCGGCCGGTGGCAGAGGTCGCGCTGAGGGTCAGTTGACGTCAGAGGGCAGGACGGACCATGCCGAGCATTGAGGCACGTTAAGCTTTCACCACTAAATTCTGCCGTTGACATGGAATTGCGCGATCGAATGGTAGGGGTCAGGGCTCACACAACAAGCACTGCTTAGCGTGAGCTCTAGTCCAAGAAATTCATCCATTTGAAGGGTTCGGATAAAATCTTTTCGTCAAAGAATAATAATAAGCGATACCGAGTGGGCTGTGTGATACCGGTGGTGCCTAACCGACATATAGACCCATATCGACTCAGAGTGTCCCTGGTTGGCCAAAGGCCCTCTGGGTGTCATTTTGAGGGTCCGTTCCCGTAGGCCGGGCCCCTGAGTACGACGCCGACCAGCCCCTCGTGCTCTTAGGCCCTCCAATCCTTTGATTGATCGAGGCCTATATTTTTAGCCTAATGGACCCTCCAGGCTCTTCGGGCCTCCTCAAACACTGCCTCTGGCAGACTTCAAGCCCCTATACAGCGCAGGACCACTGTTAGGCGTTGTGGGGCCCAAAAATGTAAATCGATGGCCCGGCTTTGTCCCTGCTTGGGAAATGAGCCCCCAGGCTCACGCCGCCACGGAGTCGACTGCTCCTACTGGTGGTATCTCACCGATATATAGGGCCTTATCGACTCAGGAGCCCCTGACCAGCGCGCAGGGCCCTCTGGCTGGCATCGGAGTGTCCGGCCCTGGTGCCGGGGTCTTTGAATACGACATTCGGCCGGCCTTTTGGGAGCTTTGGACGCTCAAATCGGGTCCTTAATCATAGGTCTCGAGGGGCCCTTTGGGCTCTTCGGAACCTAAGGGGGGGGGGGGCAGGTGACCCCTGTGTCCTGCCCCCCCCCCCCCCTCTCCTGTGCTTGCGCCACCGCGGCCTCCATCTAGATCCGCCCCTGGGTCTGACAAAACCATATCGCGGGACGATGCGTAGTTTGGCGTAAGGAGAGAACTAAGAACGATAGTGGAGGCGAAATGAGGTCAGAACCCCTGACAAAGCAATGTTCCGCGGTCGTCTCACATCCCGACCTTGAAACCATCGGCGTCTCGGCACGATTCGCTGTTGCCTACCGCCGAGAACGGCCTTGAGAGGGAGGCCACATTTCGCCGCCCCCCACTGCGGCAGTGCGTTTGGTCACTGTGCTTCTGGGACGCCCATGAGGAGCTGGCAGTCGGCTTTGTCGGCGCGCCTGTAGCGGTGAGGACTCATCCTCGGTTCAACCATGAACGAACAGGACGTGCAGCTGGTGAACCAAGAAGATATCGGCCATCTTGTGGCCCGTTTGAAGGCATATGGCCCAATCACAGCCAAGGTAAGAAGCCCTGAGCCGCATCACTTCATCAACGTGATTGGCTTAAAATGGGTCGTGAAAGAACTCAAACTGCCTCAAGAGGCTGCACGTTCACGTACGTTAAACATGTTCAACGATATCGCATTCCGTGATATGCGACCAGTGCCCAAGATGCGGCTACGTGCTATCTACAAAGCATCGGTACGACCAGTCAACGAGGCCTGACGAGTGACTTGAGAAATGATACAAAGTTTAAACTAAGCCCCGGCGTAGCACACCGTCACGCCATTTGGAGACCAAGATGTAAATTGGTTGGCTACTGTGGAAAGTAACGCAGGCAGTATTTACGCAAATGAGGTCTCTTTTTCAAGGTGTGTGTCACATCAAGATAAGGCATGCAAATCAGCGGCGTTAAGAAGCCCATTTTGTGGCAAAGGCGATGAGACGTGGACGGTCCCTGATTTGGTTTCCTAGGTGGGCTGGGAGCCCTAGTGCCGAACGTTGAAAACCATTTGCATAAATCCAGTCTCAAACAACCGCACGAACAGCGATTTCCCCGGCGGGACGGCTCTGCGTACGCAGGACGCCGGGCTGCGACTTAAAGTAACCCTCGATTATGTTCTGAGTCTTTGACCTCAGCGCGGGTTCGGCTCCAGCGTGCTGCACCAGTGCCGGATTACTTGGCTGTCCAACGAATTAACGTTGACTCGGATGGCAGGTCACTGCCGCTCAGTATAATTTTGTTATGGGATGACTGCTGACCTTGTGAAAGGACTTATATTCTGTCGTTATCCTCGTAGTATTCACCCAGGAGGATGGACTATTACCTGATATTGAAACGAACCAAGAAGTCTGTGATATCTACTGAGACGTAGATAGGGTATTCATAACTAAGAATTCCATGAGATACCACTGCGGTTGATTTTATGCACTTCTAAACCGTCAGACTATGTGTGTAATTTCGTACCTTCGTTTCTATTTCAGTCTACTCGCCAATGATTTGACGAACTCAGCTCCATCTCCTACTCACACGGAAACGTTAAAGCAACCTATTTCGTTCTGACCATAGGTAAACCTTGTTAATTCCAGCTCATACAAGAACGTTTTCAAGCGCACAACCTATCATGACCATCGCAATCCTGTCCCTGCCGTTTTAACAGCAGCCTTCGAGTGGCCACGGTTTTATGACTCTCCAAGGCAGCAAAACTTGGCGTCTCACTATCGTCTTCCGAATCGCAGAGTTAAGCGAACGCATAGGAGTGGATGACCAATGGCATGCCACAACAATCAATCTGAGACAATATATTATATTCTATTAAGAATTTGAAGTTCTATCTTATTTGCAAATGCTGAACATTTACAACTCACGAACACAACTAAACCTAGCGTCCATAACGCAATGCAATGCACATTCGTTTACACCACTGCGATCTATGTTGCCTGAAACATGTCGATGAGGATGTAACAGCGGACAGAACACACAACGGTAAACAAACCACTAGGACCACTGTGAACACCCGACGAGTATATGGCCCCCGGGGCATTTCACATACCAAGCCACCGCATCTCGCTCACAAAAACCCGTCTCGCTCGCGACGGGTTTTTCCATTAGTCTTCCATGTGAACGTGAGCATGAGCGTCGGATTAGTTTTTTACTGGTGGAATCCCATGGGCCAGTGACGCCACCACTCGAGCTGCTTCGTGTGGACCACGGTATCGCCCATGAGCTGCTACGCAGCTCCGCGTATTTCTCTCCCTTCCTGCTTCAAGACGTCGTCGCGACTTCGGCTGTCGAAGTTGGCTTGCCGCTTCGGCTGCTTTGTCTCTGGAGGCCGGGAGGGATTGGCAGGGGCTGTGACGTTGTTGTAGAGTCTGGCAGGCCCTTGTCTGCCACCTTCCGCTGTCTGACGGACACCTTCCTGAAGCGCTGCCTGAGGGTGTTGGACTAAAGCTGGGACACACCAGAATCCCGAACACAACGGTTTCATACATGAGCGAGGTCGTCCATACTATAGCTGCAATGGCGGCACTGCTTTGGCAGTCAAGTCGAGGCGCCCGCATTGTTGGCACTAGGTTGATTTGGGCGCGGTGAGTGCCCTCCAGTCGGCAAGGCGCTTAAACGTTACAGTTGGCGAGCAGTGTCAGGGCTCTAGTCCGTGCAGGCGGGGCGTATGGATGCTTCAGTCCGAACAGAGTACCTACTGGTCGTGCGCGCGGCAACACACTCCACGGTCTCGGTCCGTTCGGGCCGCACAGAGGTCCTTATGCCGATGCCGCCACCGATGGCCCCGGACTGTTGGCGCCACCTGGCGGCGCTGGTCGGGGCCAAGCCGGCACCGGCTGATCTTGAACTGGGCTGTCTCGGTGCAAACGGACCTAGTGTTATCGAACTCGTCCTGACGGCTAGCGATCCCCAGAGGCAGCGGGGCCTCACGCTACCTACATCGCGCCGGAACGCGTCACCGAACTCCTGCATAACGTGCTGCGTCACGGCTGTCTCGTTAGCGTGCTGTTGTGACTTGCACTACTTATCTTGCCGTTAACGCGAGGGATATTGACCTAGGCCTGACCGCGGGCTTGACGGTCGGCCGAAGCCAACAACGTAAGCGATGAGTCCATCACGAAAATGGCGACGTCCTCGGGGCGTGCAGTACCACTGGGGTCCCGATTAAGGTCGAAACGTTCATATGTGTGGTTGACGCGCTCGTGAAAACGCAGGTCTTCCCCCCCCCCCCGTCCTGAAAGGAGGACGGAAGTATGCATTGACCTTGGTGTAGTCTCCTTTCACAGCCACGCTGCTCTCATTTCGAACGCCGACGAGAGTAAAAGAGCGTCCTGATGGCGTCTGTGTTCTCAAGTGTTCTCATGGGGCCAAGATGGATCCCATGGTTCTTCTCCTCAAGTATATGATGTTTTCCATCAACAGAAGGCTGGGATAGATCTGGAATCTAGATAAGATGTCCTCCATTTTTTTAACGTCAGGAAGGGTTTTCAAACGGGCGAGCTAACCAAGAAAGCGAGTGAACCAGGCGTCATCCAGCATTCACAGAATCGTCTCGTCGATGAAGTGCCCGGAAGCTCTCAACAACGTTGGGAATAAAAGCACGCGGAAGCAATCTCTTTATCGTTGACCTCTTTAGTCAATGATTGGAGAAGAATGAATTGGAATCAGTGCGCGTGATCGTGCTTGCGTCCTTGGGCATAGGTGCAGGAACTATCGGGCTGGGCTGGGGCTGTAGGGCGTTCGAGCTCCGAGTTTTTGTGTTATTTTACTACTAGGCTCACGTTGGTACATGAAGAGAAATGCATCAAAATTGCTCCGAGCCCCCAATCTTGGGAATCTCCCTTGTTCCTGTCCTCGCAATCAATACCGCGATCATTTGCCTTCGTGGGACTGAGGGGTGACGAAACTTGCCTCAAGCAAATGCTCGGGGCGCCGAAGGGGGTACGGCACTCTGGGAAGTTAACTTGCCAAACGTTGTGGGGGACACTGCCGTCCTGATGCAGTGTTCTCGAAACGGTACTGCTTACGCTATACCTACTCTTCTCTCACCCGAAAAGGTGCTAGTCCATGTCGCCACAGCTCTCGTCTCGGCTTCACCGAAGGTGTCTCGGACACCCTTAGCCAATAGGTTTTGCAAAACTTCTTTCTCGCCGTCAGCCTCGAAAGCTTCTGGATGACGATGCACGAACCGTTGTCATCTAATTATGGGCCCGTTCTTCTTACAGACGCGGTGTCTGCTGCTTCTGATTCAGAGCGGTATCAACACGTGCAAGCATTGGATCTACGCAAGCCCCGACACGTCGAAGCCGCTAGTGTCTATTGTAATCATGGTCAGTAGACAAAATAACATGCTTAAATGAGCCCCATGCAGCAGACAATCCGTTGAAATTCGACAGCTGTGTAAAACCTAAAGCAGGAAAACCTGTAAGGCCCAAGCAACATATTGGAAATGTTCGCAAGGTCTCCGTAGGTGCTGCTGCTTTCGAGGGAGATTTTGTAGATGAAACTCATGAGTTCAGAGCTCTTATGCTAAGTAATCAGCCTTTCACATACCAGGAGATACAGGCTTAACGACGTTGGGGAGCCAGCACTGGATATATCGACCTATTCGGTGCTCCGATCTCTGGTTATGATAGCGAGCCAAAAGTGCTACTCACCTGTGTCAATGCATTCGTGACTTTTAGCACAGCCTGAAATACTGTATACCGACAATTTCATCATTTCTTGGTCTATAGCCTCGTTTCTCTGAATCCATAAGGCCGAACAACCACGACCTGAGTTTCTTTCTTGCTTACATCAAGCTGTTGATTAAAGACCGAACTAAATGGCTCCAGACGCTCGCTATTAGCGTGCGCATTGAATATCGGCCTTTTCTGGAAGCTTTCCCTTCCGTAACTTCACACTCCGTTCCTTCAGCGGGTCACCAGGCCTGACCTGGGCCGGCCTCATGCGCTCGTTCTCCTCCAACTTGACCTGACCCCGACTCTCCCCTGCCGACCTACGACAGTTGGCCGCGCCAGATTGGCACGTGGTCGACGCCTTCGCGCCGGAGGACGCAGCCAGCATGCGTCGCCTGGCTGCCGCCATGCTGGCGCCTGAGCTGCACGAGCGTCTTTGGCGGATGCCGTTCCGTGCCGACTGCTGGCCCTGCTACCTGAAGCCGGTGCTGGGAGACGTCCGTCACCAGAGAGGGTTCAGCTCCAGACTCATTGACACCAACATGTTGTTCGTCAAGGAGGCGTACCCGCCGGTCGAGTGTGTGCCGACCTGCTGGTGCGTGTGCTCAACTGCCTGGGAGGAAGGAGAGGCAGCTCTGGCCGATGGCGTTGTGTTCGTGTGGTGACTCTTGGATCTGGGTTGGTCTGGCTCCTTGCAGCCGAGGCATGTTTTGCATTGCATGTAATGTGAACAGATGGGAGGTGGAATATCAGCTTTTTTAGTGGTGCTACGGAAATGCAGTACCCGAAAGGAAGTATTTGTCAAATATGAACGATTGGCTAGTGAAATATTATAAGTGCACGTTCATACCCTTGAATGCGTATACGGCTGAACAGCGTGTTAGCATGGACCCGAGTGGGGGTAAATTTGACTCCCTGAGAATCTTTTCGCAATGGTTTCTAAGCGTCGCAGTTTAACCGCGCCAAAATTTTGCATAGCTATAGACAGTTGAATAACGGATCGCTTGATGTAAAAAGCAGATTACCTCGTTAAGCCACTGACCTACGGTAAGTCAAAATCAGGCCATGGATTCGGCGAAGTCAAGTTGTCAAAATTTGACCATGCTTTACCTCATTTGACCCGAAGGTCATGACCCAGTAACCTCAGCCTTTGACCTAAGTGAGACCACCTGCAGACCAATACACCTTGTAGATTTTGTGTCTTTAGCTCTCTTAGTTCCTGAGATATCAGAGGGGGGGGGGCAAACTGACCCCCCACCCGAGAGAAAGGAATCCGGCAGGCCACCCGGGCGCGTGTTAACACGCGTCCGGGTGACTGTATGATTATCTTTGCTAAGGAGGGGCTCAATTTGATCCCAAGCTAGAGGCACCAAATGTACAGAGTGGGGTGGCCTTGTATGTGAACTCATGTGTATCCAGATTTGATTTTCTTAGGTCATGACCTTAGGATGAAACAATGCCAAATTCTGGGTTGTATTTAAGGTGTCTTCAGACCTCATGCAGCCACCATAGACCTAAATGTCGTTGTGTCGAGTGACTCAAATGCCGTTAGCGCTCATTCCAATTCATTGGCCTTGCTCGACGTTTAGAGAGTCATGACGGCTAACAACCTACGAGTTTGCTGTATTGTTTTCAATTTCAATAAGTGTCAGTGATTATGATAGGTGGTATGTTCCTCAAAACAAAATGATGCCCTGCGTTATTTTCGGTAGTGATCTAGTCTGACACGTAAGAAGTCCATGGAAAAGTCTCTTACGTTCGCTGTTATACAAATCAAAATGATTATTAAGAAGTCCCCCATAACGCAAGCATCCCCGTAAAAAGGAGATTGCTTTGGACTCGGTCTGACGTTCATACCTGACCAAAGGCCAATTTAATATGTCGCTATCCTAAATTAGATTGCCTAATTGTATTGCAAACGATTCCAGAGATGCATGGTCTCGTCTACTAATCCGTTCTCGCACGCAATTGAACGGTATTGCAGAATGTTACTTCGATGATAGAAACAACCTGATTTTGACCTGCAATGGGACATCGGCCTTACAAGACACATTTCAATCTTATCAACAAAAACATCTACTATGAATTTGCTAACAGTATGCAAAGTTTTGGTACGACTTCCCCGCGCCGTACGGAAATCATTTTGAAAAAAAAGCTTTCGCGAGTCACACTGGCCCCACCCAAACGCGTGTTAATGCCCCAAAGAATCAGAGACCAGGAGTGAGCAGACCACCTACACTATTGCTAATATCATGACGAGATTATGAAGCGCCAGAATGTCGAGTATTTTGGATTAGTGCCAAATGAAAAGATATACGACAAGGGGCACCAGAACGGTCAAGCACCAACAGGGCCGTAGCAAATCGTCCGAATATTTGTGTGATCCTCATGAATAGTTACGTTGCCTGCGATGTCATCAGTCGCATTATGTCTACAGATCGCGGGTAAAGCTCCTCCGGAATGGCTGGTTGCCACTTAAATGTTTCAAATCGGTCGATGCTATTCCGAGATATCTGGGGGAAGGTCTACGCCCGGGAGGTTGCGGTTGACGAAATACCCCCAAGCGGTGCTGAACTGAACCACCCTGCTGACTGTGTGTTCTAACGTCAGGGGGATGTCACGCGCGGTCGACAGGTGATGCTTCCGCTGACTGTATGCCCACCTGACCCTCGTTCACAGCCCGCCGGGCGTCTCCGTGAGGCCGCTGGACAGCATACACCTGGACACCGTAAAGCGCTTCTGGCCGTACACCGCGGTTGTTCCCGACGCCGACGGTCTGATGCGCGACGGCATGACGATGGGCCTCAGCGCCGGCGTGTTCGTCGCCGCCGACAGTGACGTGGCGTCATCACCTGACGGCGAGCTCGTCTGCTGGGCGCTGCTCAACAGGAACGCGATGCTTGGCTTCCTGCACACGCTGGAGACGCACCGGCGGCGAGGCCTGGCGCGGCTGGCGATGGAAGCGCTCACCCGGCTCTGCCTACAGCGCCGCCTGCCCTGCCTGGTCGCAACCGCCGTGCCGTCCGTGATGCACATGATGGAGCCGCTAGGCTACAGTTCGGTCTGCAACGTGTTCTGGGCGGAAGTCCACCCAGCAGAAGACGGTGCGACGCAAGAAACAGAGTCAGACGATGGCGCCCAACAGCCGGGCGGTCCGGTGAAAACATCCTAGTGCGTATAAATACCGGTCAAAGTTCATAAACACAAACTTTTGACGCGTTTACATATACATATATATATATATATATATATATATATATATATATACATGTGTGTGTGTGTGTATATACACATATATTTATACATATTAACGTGAATGGCAGCTGACGGTCTGCGTTTTAATAGTCTAGCATGGAAGCGAGGCTGGGGGTGATTTGGTCAGACGACGGAAGGCCACTCGCGCTCAGCCTAGGTGGCATGTTGTCCGAAGCCGATGACGCGCGCTTCAGCGCGGCTGATCGCTCCTTGGCCCGCGCCGAGGCTATCTGGACTTTGCAGTTGCTTATATGCAAATATACTTCTCACACCTATATACATATATATATATATATATATATATAACATATAACGTTTGTATGAGTATGTATGTATGCGTGTATGTATGTATATCATTGCATGCCGGACACAAAAATGGTTAATATCCGAGAAGTTCAACGTAACTTTCCATATATGGCAACTTCCAAGACTCTGACCCCTTATTATTTTGAGAAATCGACACCCCTGAATACTTCTATGCGTGCACAGTGTTTGCAACCATTCTCAAACATTGCTGGGGCAGCACTATCAGACGTCGGAATGAACTGGCGATCGAACGACATGATGTTTTCTGAGTTAAAACGGTGCTTTGCATCATGTGGTCAAACTCGTCCCGTAGCGTGTTTGCTAAGTACCAGTGTCCCGGTAAAACTACTTACAGGCGCAGGCAAATACAACCGCTGTGTAATTTTGTTAGCATTGCTGTAGTGCGGTCAGTTGCCAGTGCACCAGTTCTGTTTAATGACGTTGATATTTGTCGGGCAACGACCCATTGGCGTATGCACTCCGTGCTGACGAGCCGGTTGTTCCTGAAGTTATGATGCAATGAAAAGTAGACACTATCAGAAGCAAATGCATCTCGCTGAACGGGCAAAATGACCTTTCATGCGTTTTAACGGTGCATTGCCAAATGTGCCCAGAGCCGGCCAGTAGCATGTTCTCGATAATACAGTGGCCCGACAAAGGTACTTTCAAACGCACATCACCACCGCCACTTGGCATTTTCGTTAGCAGTGATTTAGAGCTGTTAGCTGCCAATGAAACAGCTATGCTTTGTGACGTCATTGCTATTTGCTCATCAGTTACCCAACAGTTTATGCACTTAGGGCTGGTGAGCTGACTATTTCTAGACTTCCGAAGGGCAATGCAAAATACTTTATGTCTGGGCGGCGGGTGCGAGCATGTTTAAACATTGTCGTTACAGGAGCACTGTGAGCCACCGGTATAACTGCCGATCGGGCGAAATGACATGACATTTTCTGCGTTATGACGGTGCATTGCAGAAGATGACCAGGGCCGGCCGGTGGCGTGCTCGCCAGATCACCCTGACCCGACAAAACTCATTATAGGCGCACGCCAACACGACCACTTTCTATTATTGTTTGCATTTATTAAGTGTTCTCAGTTGCCAGCGCGATAATTTTGTTCAATGACGGCATGGAAATTTGCCGATGGATGATCCAACGGCGCATACACTCATTGCTGGCGAACCAGCTGCATCAAGAGTTGAAATGCGCTCGGGTAGGGGGGGGGGTCAAATTGACCCCCGCTCGCTAAGGCTTTCCCAGAATGGCTTCCGAAAAGCGCGGCGTAGCCATGCCAAATTTTACATGGCTCCAGTCAATTAAATAGAGGATCGTCTGCCACCACAAATTTAGATGTTTCTTGTAAGGTCGCTGGCCTATGGCAGGTCAAAGTCAGGCCATGGTTTCAGCGAAGGCACGCTTTAGAGGATTGTTCAATCCGATCAAACGACGGAGTGTTAGACGAAACCATTCATCTCTGAGATGCTTTCATAGGCAACACAACAATTGCATAAACAAATAGCGTTGGCCCAGGGTCAGGTATGAAGGTCAGACCAAGGTCAAAATCAACCTGTTTATTACTCTCGGGCTTGCCGTGTGGGCTAGTTTCTGGTGCCAATTTCGAATACATTGATAGCAGGAACTGCATTATACACCTTCCATGAACTTCTGTGCGGTCAGCCTAGGTCAATGACCTAAAATTACCCAGGTCAACATTTCGTTTTTAGAAACATGCTGCCTAGCGTAATCTTTGCCGCTGATCCAAATGCAAAACTCAAAGCAGTCTTATATTATTTTTCCAATCATGACCCTTGAAAGGTCAAACAAGGTCACTGACCTTAACCCAGCGTGTGACATTTTGCTTAGAACAGTTGTCTAGGTTCTCGTGGCACTTATGAGACCAATCTGGAAGTTGATCGTGTTTGACCTTATCTGACCCAGGGGTCATAACCTAGGGACCTCAAATTTTGACCTAAGTGAGTTTATGTACAGGTCAACACATCCTGTGAGTTTGGCCTCTCTAGCTCTCTTAGTTTCTGCGATCTCAGGGGAGAATTAATTGGCCCCCTCCACCCGAGCGAAGGGTATCTAACCGGCCACCCGGGCGCGTGTTAAGAAGTCAAACAAGATCACTGGCCTTAATCGAGCGGGTGACATTTTTCTTAGAACAGTTTCCTAGGTTCTAGCTGCCCTTTGGAGACCAATCTGAAATTTGAGCTTGTTTGACCTCATTTTACCCGAAAGTCAGACCTAGGAACCTCAAACTTTGACCCAAAAAAGTTCATGTCCATTTCAACACACCCTGTGAATTTGGTGTTTCTAGCTGATTTATTTCTCGAGATCTTAGGGGGTCAAATTGACCCTCCCCCACCCGAGCGAGGGGCATCTATCCGGCCTCCCGGGCGCGTGTTAAGGAGGTAAGATAAAATAATTTTATGCGAGCACGGTGAGTGTGGCCATGGTGAAACAATGTTATTATGGGAGCACTATCACACGCTATGTTAAAAACACCATCGAACCGTCTGCACTTTTTGCGTTATGACGGATAGTTCTGTTGCCAATTCTGACGTTAAAGCGTTGGCAAAATGAAGATGGCCCGGGAAAATTTTTTAGGTGCAAGCCAAGACAACATCTGTGCGTTTTCGTCGGCCCCTTTCTAGAGCTTTAGCTGCCAGCGCAACAGGTATGCTTTATGACGTCATTGATATTTCCGGCAGATAGCCCGAAGGTGCATGCACTCAGTGCTGATCAACGGCCTATTTTTAGACATATAAAATGCAATATAGCATACTTATATGCGTGCATGCCCAAAAAAATCGTCGTTGTGTGAGCACTATCAGACGCCAAGATAAATCGCCAACCGGACGGCACGACATTGTTTGCGTTCCAACGTTGATTTGTAGAATGTGGCCTGGGTCGGCCCGTAGCGTCTTCACGAGATTTTAGTGGCCCAGGAAAATTACTTATAGGCGCACACTCACACCAGCCCTGTGGGCTTTATTAACACTGTTACAACTATAGCTATGAGCTCTAGTTGCATCAGTGCTATTATACCTTTTATACCTATTATACCATTACAATTAATAATGATGATTTACAATGACACATTGCTCTCCCATGTTTTCTCGGAGGCGTGGAAAGACGCAATAATAATTGCGATGCCAAAACCAGGCAGGCACGCGCACGATCCAGTCAACTATCACCCCGTTGCGTTTACCCGCTTCCTGTGCGTCCTCATAGACATGTGTCCTCAAGCAAGCGTGGATTGTCTTTGATTGATTGTCTTTGATTGATTGATTGTCTGGTTTGTTCACGCGTGCGTACATGCGTGCGTATGCCTGAATATGCATGTGCTTGTGCGTGCGTGTGCGTGTGCGTGTACATATGTGTGTGTTTGTATGTGTGCGTGCGTGTGTGCGTGCGTGCGCGCGTGTGCGTGCATCAGGGGTACAGGTACTGACCGGCCTCTGAGCCTTGGTATGCAAAGCCAGCCACACACGGCCCGGGCTAATCTCCACACACACACCAGCCCACGTGTCTACTGCTGACCGATTACACCTTGACCGCGTGCAAACGGCACCACCAGCTGGCCGAGCGGGTCGGCCGCCTTGCCGAAGTGGTCACGCCGGTCCCAGACGCGCCTGCTGCCAGCGGGTGAGTGTCGCCCCTGCCGGCTGTCGCCCCTGCCGGCTGTCGCCCCTGCCGCTGCAATTGGAGCGGTTGTGGCGACGAACACGCCGGCGCTGAGGCCCGCCGTCATGCCGTCACGCACCGCACCGTCGGCGTCGGGAACAACCGCGGGGTACGGCCAGAAGCGCCTGACGGCGTCCAGGTGTATGATGTCCACATGCCTCACGGAGACTCCCGGTGGGCTGTGAACAAGGGTTAGGTGGGCATACAGCCAGTGGAAGCAATACCTACCAGTGCTACGTCACATCTCCCTGGGATGAGTACATACAGTTAGTAGAGTGGCATAGTACACATGGGTGGAAATTACGGCGATATTTACATGTAAACTGTATAAAAGCATGTTGATCCGGTACCGTCCAGGATATGTCGCCAACTGCAGCCCCCTAGGGTTGACCTTTCTCCTGCATTTTGGGATAACATCGCGGTTTGATGCCCTGTCGTGGCACCGCGGCCTCGTTGTGAAGTAAAACCAAAACCTTCACGTTAAAACCACATCGCCTGCACTTCCAAGAGGCACAAAATTGTCGGGAATCCGCAGAGACCCAAATTTTCATTTTCGGGAAGCACCGAATGTCAGGGACACTACATCGTATGTGCATTTTAGGCTTCACAAAACCATGGATCGGCCCATTCAGCGAAGGAGCACTGAAGCCATTATCTTCACACCATAGCACTTAGTTCTAAGGGGTGCCCCGTTCCAGAGAGCACCCCGAAGGATAGCAAGCATTTATTCTCAAGAGGCACAGGAATGTTGTGCCCTCTATCCCGAACCAGATCTTGAAACAGGAATTTAGGCGAGGTACGCCAAAACCTTTGGTTTGGGGCACTATGCTCTTGGGATTCTGGAGGAGTTTCTGTGAGTCTCATCATGACGAAAAGCCTGATAGGGCCACGCTTCGACTTTCAGCAAGGTGACAAATATTCTTTGCAGTTTGGGGATCCAGGATCTGAATTTTCCAGAGACAACTGATTTCCAGACTGTCCCTCAAGGTCCGAAAACTTGTACATATAAGAAACAAAATTCATATCGAATCAAACTCACCACGCGCCTTATATGGACTAGACAAGATAAATAAATTTACGTCGAAACATGGACCTGACTGCAAGGCGTCCTGCCTTATCACACAAAACTCAGGCGGCATATTATTCACTAAAGTGTTATTTTGCTTTGGCTGGTCTATAGAAACGCATACAGCAATACCAGGCAGAGCCCAGCACGAAACCTAACACCACACAACAACGACACATTTGTATATAGGCAGAGGCGCACAAATCCGCCCACTTGCCTATAGTGTAAAGGACAGCAGAAAATTTGGAAGGCTCTCATTTTGAGACATAATCACAACTTCTACTCATCAACATGTGCATATTAGGCAGGGGTGCACAAACTCGCCTACTTGCCTGCAATGTAGGGGACAGAAGAGCATTTGGGGGGGCTGTCATTGTGAGACGAGAATGATAATGTCTACTCATCACCACATGCATATTAGGCAGGGGTGCACAAACCCGCCTACTTGCCTGCAATGTTAGGGACAGAAGAGCATTTGAAAGGCTCGTAATTTCTAATCATAGAGACAAATAATGATACTAATCTCTATGGTTATTATGTCTCTATATTACTATGATTCCCTATCAATAATTTCAACCCCAATGGCTTCGTGTCATTGGTGCTGCAATGTGGTGCAACATTTGTAAACTTGTCGAACATACGAACTTCAATTTTTCTGAAGCCCGTCGATGTGACACGTATTCCTCGCGTCGCACAAGTAGAACCCTATGGCCGACCGTTTAATTCCTTATCGCGGCATACCAGCCCCATGTCGCTACGCGCCCGGAGTGCAAAAATGCCGCGTAAAACGTAAAAACTGACCAAATCGACAATGCGCTCATTCACATCTAGTACACGCGTGGCAGGTGACACGTGCAACATTACATCTTCCACCACGTGTTTGCCCGTTAGATTGTCTAGCGAGGCATGGGACTCTCGAGTCGCTTCGTGTCATGTGTGATGAAATATCGTAAAAACGCTTAAACCCGTCGAAAAATTGAAACCAATGCTTCAGCACGCGCGCGCCATGACACGTGACCTTATCCCGGAAAAAAATATTTACCACCTAATCACCCGTTTCACTAATCCATGCCTGGCATATAGTATGCAACATATGGCACTAATCCATGGCTCCTTGACTCTCACAAGTAGTCTCGTATCCTCCGTCCCGAGATGTGGTGCAAAACGAGAAGATGGGAATAAGCTTAAAATCCATCTTGCTAGCACGTGTGTGCATGACGAACAGCACATGGGACCGAACCATTTGGGAGGGCACACTTTTACAACAATACCCTATCGAAGTGTTCTACTCTCGGGTCGCTTCGTGCCCGGGGTGCTACATTGTTGCAAACACGCGTAAATTCGTCGAAAATGGCCAAAGCTATACGTAAACACGTGGGCGCCACGACACATGTCACGTGACACGTGCGAACACTTATAATCATCCTGCCCGTTCCATTTAACATTGGAGCGTGCCACTTCCGAGTGTGTCTGTGTCCTGGGTGCCTAGATGTGGCACAAAACGTGCAAAGTCGTGGAAAAAATCCAACTATTCATCTTTTCCGTTTTACATCACGGTTCGAAGCAGCCTGGTTGCCGAGATATCTTGGAAAATGTGATGAACGGCCAGCAACGGCCAAATCCATCTTGCTGGCAGGTGCACGCGTGACGTACAGCACGTGTGACACACCAGTTCATGCAACGTGATTATCTCTTCGGATGCCTAACAACACATGCCGCTCCCTAGTGGCTGCGTGCGAAATGCACAAATTTGACGTGACACTGACACGCTCGGCCAGCAGTCCTTGGTCGTAAGAAAGTCTCGTTAAAAAACATGTATTATCTTTTAGTATCCGCATGACGCCAAAAAGTCCCAAAGAGTCAGTGGCGAACACACACACAGAGCATTCCCTTGGTGCAACAGCTATTGCTATAGTAGATAGATGCCCTCTGTCGATGGTCATGTATGCTCACACGCCGACTGAGCTGGATGAGGCAAGACGACATCACTGCTGCAGGCTGCGAAAGGTGGGCGTTGGTGAGTTAAAGTTACCGGAAAAAGAAGCTGTTGGCTGCCAAGATCTATCTTTCTCTGACTAATGACAACTACTGCCACGAGCGAGATCTGCACTAGTCTAACCATCACGCCAGCAATAAGAAATCTGCTGCAGGGCCTCTTCTGGAAGCCCTCCCTCCCCGCAACTGCACGCCCCATTCTGTCACCGGTGGACCAGGCCTGACCTGGCCGGCCTCATGCGCTCGCTCTCCTCCAACTTGACCTGACCCCGGCTTCCCTCCTGCCGACCTACGACAGTTGGCCGCGTCTGACTTGCACGTGGTTGACGCCTTCGCGCCGGAGGACGCAGCCAGCATGCGTCGCCTGACTGCCGCCATGCTGGCGCCTGAGCTGCACGAGCGCCTGTGGCGGGTGCCGTTCCGTGCCGACGGCTGGCCCTGCTACCTGGAGCCGGTGCTGGACGACGTCCGTCACCAGAGAGGGTTCAACTTCAGACATTTCAGCGCCGTCAACCGGTTGTTCGTCACGGAGGCGCCTTCGTCGGCGGAAGATGTGCCGACCTGCTGGTGTGTGTGCTCTCCTGCCCTTATGAAAGGAAAGGCAGTTCTGGCCGATGACGTTGTGTTAACATAGTTACTCTTGGACCTGGGCTGGTCTGGCTTGCTGCAGCTTAGCCATGCTTCAAATTGCTTTTATACTGCTTAATTTGAATATGAGCATCAATATGTTGGTACTAAATATAATTGCCCTAAACGGTATGCTTGCAAAGCGTCAACGACTTTTAAGTGTTGTTAACCCATGAAATGCCTGCAAATGCATTGGTCAACGAATAGCACTGGTAATACCCGCAAAAAATTATACGACA
>NW_023596818.1:4001864-4026600 GCF_011947565.3 Pollicipes pollicipes
CTCCCTGGGAGTAATATGTCTACGGGCCTTAATCATTGTTGCTTAGATACCTTACACGTGTTGTAATGGCGGGTTTTTGTTAATTGGCCCACAGTACTTATTAGCAAGTAATTACCATGAAGGCAGCCCCGTCATAAACCGACTAACAGAGGGCGACTGCGAATGGTAGCGAAAAAATTGGCGCACGGACATTACATGACTTCTACGCAACAGGTGCTTTAATCCCAACACGGGCAGCAAACGTCACTTTACTGGCATTCCGCAACTAGCATTCAAACATGCATACCATCTCATGCATGCCTGTCACCGGTCATACTAAAGGAAGGCCTATAGTGTGGTCGTTACACACAGTCTGCGCAGGTTATGTGCAACGATCAGATCCCCTTAATTATGAAGGGACCCTACAGCCATACATCACTCACACCTCGGAATTTATCCCCAGTAAATAGCAGCCACCAGGTGCAAGGCTCGCCGCGGCATTGCCACGCATTGTCCCTCTCTCGTCACAAAATAATGCCGGAATCCCTCATCGGCTTATCCTCAGTCACTGGAATCCTCATCGGCACGCCGGAATCCCTCATCGGCTTATTCCCAGTCGCTGGAATCCTTATCGGCACGCCGAATCCCTCATGGGCTCATACGTGCAAACCTCGCCTTCTGGAAACGCTGCAACGATTCTCACAGCAGAACCCTCATTGACTAAATCCCCTGCCGCTGCTCAGGGTCAGTTACTCATGACTGTCTTAGCAGACCCCACTTTCCTTAGCAGATCCGACTTTCCCCTTCTGGGAGTCGCAACAAGGCAGCTAAACAGCGAGTCTCACGCTTTGCGATTCGCGAATCCATCAACGGTACCACACTTGCTCCTGCTTTTCTCACTAGTGGCCAGCGACTTGCAAAAATGCGTCCCACCCCATCTGTGAGTCGCGGAGAGATCGACCAACACCCGACGCCCTAATTTCTGTACGGAGTGGGATCTTTCAACCCACGGCTAAACAACTGCCTACGTATGGCGTTGGACTTCCTCCATCGCTTCCCGCGAGGAGTCAAACCGCAAAGCATCTGTGACGCACTTAGTCCGTGGTGGCAAAAGTCCTTACATTAAACTCGTGGAAAACTCACACTCGGCCAAAGCTGTCCACAGTACATGAGCTATGCAAGATTCAATTTGACATATGAGCATGGACCCGAGCACGACGCGTCCTCTCTCACGGCACAAAATTCGGGACCTCACTCGCGCGTTGGAAAACGCAGCACGTGGCCCGCGGCGGATAGATACGCCGCACGCCACGCCATCTCGCGGAAAAGTGCTTTGTAAGCCATAAGGAGAGAAATAAGGACGATGATGAAAGTGAAGTGAAGCCAGAACATCCAGGCAAAGCGGTGTTCTGCGGTCGTCACACACCCCGACCTTGACAACGTCGACGCCATCGCATGGTCCACAGTGGCCTGCCGCCGAGTGTGACCTTGAAAGAGTTCAATGGCCAGATGTTGACGCAACCAGACTGTGGCCGTGTGTTTTGTCTCCGTGCGTCTGAGACGCCCACAAGGAGCTGGCAGTCGCCTCTGTCGACGTGCCGGGAGCGGTGAGGGCTAATGCTCGGTTCAACGATGAACGAACAGGACGTGCAGCTGGTGAACGAAGGAGATATCGACCATCTTGTAGCTCGTTTGGGGGCATATGGCCCAATCACAGCGAAGGTAAGAAGTCCTGAGCCAAATCACTTCACCGACGTGATGGGCTTAAAATGGGTCGTGAGAGAGCTCAAACGGCTTCAAGAGACTGCACGTCCACGTACGTCAAACATTTTCCTTTGACAGAGCATTCCGCGACACGTTATTACAGTCCAAGATGCGACTACATGCCATCTACGGAGCAGCGGTGCGACCAGTCAGCGAGGCCTGACAAGTAACTTAATGGAAGTGGAAAAAGTGGAAAAAATCGTGGGCAGATTGGAGGGCATGGTGTGACTGCTACGCACAACGCATACCCCGCAGAGGGGTCCCTTGCGCGAGTTGACGGTCGGAAGTTAGCCCCCCAGGCGCGTGCAGTCCTGATCCACCGTTGTTCATCTTCATCCCATAGCCTTGAAATGATCATTATTGGCCGAAAGCGCAATAGCTTGAATAACCAATAATCAATATCCAGTTTCATGAAGGGAAGTTGCTACTGACTTCCGGCTAGACCAAACAATTTCGGCGTAACCCCCTACTTCTAACGCCGGTTTCATGAACTTGGCACGATTCCGTCGAGGATAATCGTAAAATGCAGAGGTGAAGTAATTTCATTTGCGATACAAACGGCCGTTTCCATGGCAACCGTGCTGTTGCTTTGGACCCGCAAGGTTAAAATGCTTATGATAAATTCAGGAATAGCCTTAAAGTGACATAAAAAGCGTACTCATTTATGGTTTAACTCGATGATGAATTTATGGCTTGTGTATGATTCACAGAATAAATCCGATCACTTTTTTCATTCACTGAAATGCAGAACATTTATAATTATTGATAATGTTCCACTACTCGAAAAGATAAAAAAGCTGTTTGTGTTTTGCGTATCCATGCACGGAGCTTTTCTGCGCTAAATCTGAAGGAAATATGCACATCAACCACAAAATCTCCCTGGAATAGCTGGCTTTACCCTTACTCTAGGTTGTGTATTTTGTCAACATTTAAGGTGCGTTCATGTCATAGTAAGGCAAGATGATCTGGTGAAATCCGCGATATTTTATGTTCGTGATGCCAAAAATCTACTATGCAAACTGCAGTTGCATTGAGTTTCTCGCATATGCATACTCGTCCACCCATGCCATGCTGACATCGCTTTATATCTCAGCAATTTCTCAGGCTGATCCTCGGTCTAACTGGCCTGTTCCTCCGCTCCTGCTTGTCCATGCACCGGCTCCTCTGTGATCCCATTGATGGTTTTTTGACGGACCAGAGCATCTTTTTAATCTACTTTAGTTTTTGAGTAAGCTTCAACTCCGCGGCCAAACCAGCTGCGTCGTCGAGACCCGATGGACAACTGGTAAACTACGGATAAGCTCCTTACTTCAGATGCCCGTAAATATCATGATTTTGCGGGAGTTTACGTCAATTGTTGCTATTTACTCTTTGCAGCCGGGTTGGAGGTAAATTCTTGGGAAGTTGCCTCTCACGCCACAATTGCACTCCATTTTCTGTTTATAAAACTGGTTGTAAGCCGTGTTAGAATGATGCATAGCTTGCACAACATTGATTAAGAGTAAAATTACAGCCATTATGTCTGCGAATGGTACTCACGAACGCCAGATATGAAAGACTCAACAAGTATCTGTTTGTTGGCCTTGAACGCCATAGAGCCAGTGAAATGACAGTACTTAAATCACGTTTTTCTGACGTCATGACTGCCTGGATACCCTTCAAATAGTCGTCCCGAAAAGTCGCAGTGTCCGCGGCCGCCATCAGTGGCTCCGCTGTCCACGAGCGCGCCTGCGCTCCTTGAAGTGAGTCATTGCTCCTGAGGGGCATCCCCTCACAGCTTCAGGGAAAGCGGAGTCTTCCCTCGCTCTGGTTGGTATGTGACTTAATTATGGTTGAACGGACATCGTAACCAGAGGTCATGAGATGTAGGATCACACGTAGCTAGTGGATCAGCAGCTCGTTGGCTGCAGTGGTGGATCCGGGCGTTCTCGTGCTCTGGAACGCCCGGCGAGCCGCATTCCCTTTGTTAAATGATCTCCTTGGCTGGGCTGGTCCACATAGAAGTGCAATTGGTCCTAAAATTGTTTGGCTTTGTATACAACTTCAAAAATTTGTATTCGTTTTTTCAGCCGCCACGCATTTCTTCGCTTCCACCGCACGTTCTTGCGACGGGTGGTTCTCTGACCTGCAGCGTAGGTGAACCATGCATTCGAAAATCATCCCCATGCTTGCATCTAGCTCGGGCCAGGTATGATATGAGCCTCCTGGGCATGCCTCTGGTTCACCGCCTATAGACCGTTTATTCGTGTTTATTGTGATGTTCCAGATGGTGCAGCACTGTTTGGGGCATGTATCGGTGGTGGCGGTCGTAACCTTGTCATCAGTCATTATCTGATGCCGCCTGAAGCTGACGTCGACGTCCGGTTGGTCCGGGTAGACAGTGTGCGGCTACAGGACACTGATCTACCGATCCCAGTAGGACAGACCCGTTCTGACTGATTTTTGGCCAACTCGCTGAAGTGCTCTGCCTTCAGTAGTCGATATAATCTGTAGGAGGCTTGTGTTCTGTTCTGCAACACTAGCTGATACCGTAGGTCAGACGCAGGAGTACCAGTGAGACGAAAAACGACTGTCTGTCCCAGGCTGGCTCTGCCGGACCGCTCTGTTTGTGGCGGCAATGGCCGGTGCAGCCGTCGTCGCCAGACGGGCAGACCAGCTCCTGCAGCTCCACCAGTCGCGTAGCGACGTGTCCAGGAAGCAAATGTAGAGGCACTTCCTCTCGCGCTGGAGTGTTGAAATGAGCTCTCTTTGTGCATGAATTTCTCGGGTAGCCCTTATTACATCGTTGCAAGAGGGGAAGATGTCCATGGAGTGTGCTTTGACGAAGCACTGGTTGATATGCCGGGAAATTTGATAACTTGCCATCGACGAAATCCGCCGAGCTTCCTCGAGAAAATATTTTTTTACGTCGCGGCACCGATGCAGTGCACAAGAGCGCTACCTTTGGTAGTCGCCCTGGTGCTCCGGTTGTTTGATTCAGAACAAATGTGATGTGACTACGGCGCACACTTCATACTCTTCGTTTTATAGCAGAAATGCGTTTTTCGGTGTGACTTTTGCGAGGTGCTGCCCGTTTCTTCACTCAGTTCCTTTGTCTCTAAAAACCATCGACGGGCGGCCACAAGACTGCACCCCTGGGTAGGCCGTGTTTCACTATGCGTGAATGTCGTCAATCAGTCAGTCAGAGATCCATCCTATAGTGCCTGGTGACCATAATTGAACAGTGTTGAGCCAAAATGAAGACTCAAAAACTTAAGGTGTTTAAAGACACGTTTCGAATCTGGGAAATCAAGCTCTGAAAATCCTAAACTAAGCTACGGTCCTGCCGACACTTCTGTGTCATCTTTCGAGACCTGTATACGGATACAGGTTTATTTCGCACGAGAACCGACGAAATGTTCCTTGTAACTTGTATCGAGGTATATTTTGTGTGAAGTCGAGTAATGTTCAGCATTTTAATCATCCTTTGCAACGATTATTTGGTTACATACGTTTAGTCAAACCGCTTTTACCTGAGTTTTACTTCGTGAGAAAGTCTGGTTATTACCATAAACGCGTTATTTCCTTTCAAGGACCTGTCAAATGCCTTCGATACTAACAATAGCGGTCTGGTTTTCATTTTCCGTAAGGTGTTTCCGGTTCAATGTTAAACGGACAAACATCTTGAAAAGAAAAATCCTTAAACGCTCTTCGCAGAACGGAAAGAAGATACACCGGGCAAGCAATGCAATCATTAACGTTAAGAAGCAATGAGCTATAAGCCGGATGGAATCCGGCCAGTTACACTTAGCAAAAACCCCTTCCCAGGTATCACTGTACCATGATTTTTTCGCTGTACGACTGTCGACACTGTGAAAGAGCACTTAGATTTACGCTCGTTGTTGCTACGCTCATATTATTCACCCAGGAGGAAAGGCCTTTCCCTCAAATGTCAACACAGCAAGGCAACCTGCAATATTCAATGAGACGTAGATATTGGTCAGTCGAAGAGGTGCTAGTCCACCTCGCCCTAGCTCTCGTCTCGGTTTCACCGCATATATGTCGAATACTTTTAGCCAATGAATTTTGCAAAACTTCTTCTTTGCCGTCAGCCTCGAGAGCTTCTGGATGATGGCGTGCAAACCATCGTCATCTAATGATGGACCCCACTTTCCTCACAGACGAGGTGTCTGCTGCTTTTGATTCAGAGCGGTGTCAACACGTGCAAGCATTGGATCTACGCAAGCCCCAGCACATCGAAACCGCTGGTGTCTATTATAATCATGGTAAGTGGATAAAAGGACATGCTGAAATGAGCTCCATGCAACCGAAGACCCATTCAGATTTGACATCTGGATAGTACCTAAAGCAGGAATTCCTGTAAGACTCGAGCAACATATTGGAAACGTTCGTAAGGTCTTCGTTGGTGCTTGCTGCTTTCGAGAACGATTTTGTAGACGAAATTTCGTGAGTTCAGAGCTATTATACTAAGTAATCAGTCTTTCATTATGCCACGAGATACAGCTCTAACGACGTTGTATAGCAAGCATTGGATGCATTGACCTATTCGACGCTCCATGTTTGGCTTAAGATGATGAATTGAAAGTGTTGCTGAGCTTGGCTTAAAATGCTGTGTACTGACAAGACATCATTGCTTGGTCTATTACATCGTTTTCTTCTGAATTCACAATGCCGAGCAACCAGGACCTCGGTGTCTTTCTTGCTTTCATGATGGAGTTGATTAAAAACGGAACGAAATTGTTCTAGACGCTCGCTGATAACATGCGCATTGGATATCCCCCTATAACAAAGCTATGTTTAACGGCAGTAATTATCTCCATAGCTTAAAAATCTCCAGGTGTCTTAAGATGGAAATTGTCTGGGATCCTTAAAACTCTCTAGACCAAAAAGCACTACAAAGCTTCTAAATCTCCTTAGCACTACGCAAAAAGACAAATAACACTGTCACCTCTCAGATACAGGCTCAAGCGTTCAATGACAGGTGGAGGATGAGTTGGCTCATGATTATGACCAACGAAGAAATCTTGACGGCTGACGACTTGCTTGCAAATGGCTATTTACGAATTTGGGTCACGGCACCAATGTGCAACAGATGTTTCACCGCTGGTGGGATAGCTAGGCTGTTGTAGACTTTGATCGTGCCAGTCATTGTCGTGGGTCAGCGAGAGAAAAATCTAGACAGACAAGAGCTTCCACTTTCCGGTAACTGAACGAAAATTTCGGTCCAGCTACATTTCAACCTCAGCGCCTTCCTCGAAACTCGCAGTAAAACAAGCAAGTCACGCGCGTTTACCCCATCGATAGACAAGTGATGGTCGTTGCATCTGCGCTATTTGCACAAAAATAAGCCACGCTCGGCGTAATTGTTGTGCTTGAAGCAATCCCTAGGGCTCTGACTTCAAAAATACCACTCCGGGAAGCTAAATCGGTCCTTCATTGTTGCAGCCGAGCAGAAGAAGAGTCATGGTGAAAATCGTTCCACTGGCAAAATTGCACGATTTTTTTTTAACCAGCCACTCCGATGTTTTGGATATGCCTTGGCAATCGCAAAACGTATTCTCTTGAAAACACGAGAGCCGACCTTTCTCTTATTTGCTGCGAAGCTTTTGACAAAATCTCGCGCAAACATGTAGGTGAGTTCTCGACAAATAACTATATTCTCCTTTAATCCGCCTCTGGATATAGCCCTAAAACTTTTGGAACTGCCGTTATTCCGAGAGCGATCTCAGGGTTTCACAAAACATTGAAGCTCCAAATTGCTGGAGGTCTAAAAAATCACTGCATTTTGGGCATTGGTTTTCTCACTTGCTTTGGTGAGAAATTTGACTTCAGCAAGGAAAGTTTAACATCCATAGCAGCGTCATTTTCTACGCCCTCAACACCGGACTTGTCAGTCAGTGTCATCTCTAGTTCGGACCCGCCAGAAAACAACAATTTCCACTCATATATGTCGAATTGCCAGCTTTTATCAACCAGATACAGCTTATGGAGAAAAACTATTTAATCAAACCACTGAAAAACGCTCCGTATCTTAGTGAACAAACAGGTCTTTTTCTGATGAATACTGCGGAGTGTCCCAATAGAAATAAACGTCTTCCACCTGTCCTGGTTAATACCACAACCAGAGACCGTACTTTACCAGGAATGTGTTATTTCTTTTCAAGGGCATGTCAAATGCCTTCGCCTCCAACGACAACAGTTTCGCTTTTAATTCCTATTGGGTGTTTCCGCGCTAGGCGGACAAACATCTAGTCTCGATTGAGGCCGAACCGGTCAGATGTGCGATCGACGTCACCGTGAAAGTTCTGCGTGCAGGTCCCTCCTCAGCGGAGGACGGAGTAGCGCATCGACCTTGCTGTTGTCGCCTTTCTCAACAGCGCTTTCCTCATTGCAAACACCGGTGAGATGAAAAGAGCGTCCTTATGACGTCGAGGTGTTGTCATGTAGCCAGTATGGATCCCATGGGCTTCGTCCTCAAGGATATGATGTGCACCATTTACCCCTCGTTGGAGGAGCTGGAACCAGGTGGACTGACTGGTATGCTGTGCTCTTGTCCTGCCCACCGATGACATATCCTCCATGTTCCTAACGTTGGAGGATGTCTGGAAACAGGTGGGCTGTCTGTGTGCTATGGTCTTGTCTTGGTCACCGGTATGATGTCATCTATTTTTTGAACGTCAGGGAGGGAATACAGTAAAACACAACCGTGAACATAAACACAGGTTGGCTTGAAATCTGCGCACGGACAAATCAATCCTTGCTTGGACTACAGCCTCGTTTCTCTAACTTCAGAATGGTAAAGATCCAGGGGCTGTACGTCTGCCTTCCTTATCTAAAGCTGTTGATTAAAAACCAAGCGAAATGGTTCTAGAAGCTCGCTATTAACGTGCACATTAGAAATCCACCTGTAACAAAGTTGGACCTCACGGCAGTAAATATCTCCACCCACCTCTTATCCCCCTCTTCTGGAAGCCTTCACCTCCCCTAAACTGCACTCTCCATTCAATCACCGCTGGATCAGGCCTGAGCTGAGCCGGCCTTATGTGCTCATTCTTCTCCAGACTGGCCTGACCCCGGCTTCCCTCCTGCCGACCTACGACAGTTGGCCGCGCCTGACTTGCACGTGGTCGACGCCTTCGCGCCGGAGGACGCAGCCAGCATGCGTCGCCTGACTGCCGCCATGCTGGCGCCTGAGCTGCACGGGCGCCTGTGGCGGGTACCGTTCCGTGCCGACTGCTGGCCCTGCTACCTGGAGCCGGTGCTGGATCACGTCTGTCACCAGAGAGGGTTCAGCTCCAGACACCTCAGCGCCGTCGCTCGGTTGTTCGTCAAGGAGGTGCCAACGTTGGCCAAAGATGTGCCGACCTGCTGGTGCGTGTGCTCTGCTGCCTTGGAAAAAGGAAAGGCAGTTTTGGCCGATGGCGTTGTGTTAGCATGATGACTCTTGAACCTGCGTTAGCTTGGTGCCGAATCAAAAGATATGCAACTTCAGGTGCCAATACCGTGAACAACAAAGGACCGTGAAATCATTCGAAGACTTTTGTGATGCTCAAACATATTTACACAGCCTGTGACGTCATCAGCCACTTTTTACGTAAACAATTCCTGAACAAGGTTCCTGCGTAATGTTGGTTGTCACTTAAACGTTTCAAATAGGGCGATTCTATCGAGAGATATCCGGGGAAAGGCCTATCCCCAGGAGGTTTCAGTGGACAAAATACCCCAGACGACACCGGGTTAACATGACAGTTTGCATAGAAAGTTCGCCGTTATCTTCGTCCATGTGCACTGCACCAACCAACTGACTGTAGGATGGTGCAGGGAGATTTGACGCAGCACTGGCAGGTAGCGCTTCCGCTGACCGTGTATGCCCGCCTGACCCTCGTTCGCAGCCCGCCGGGCGTCTCCGTGAGGCCTCTGGACAGCATCCACCTAGGCATCGTCAAGCACTTCTGGCCGTACGCTGCGGTTGTTCCCGATGCCGATGGTCTGATGTGCGACGGCATGACGGTGGGCCTCAGCGTCGGCGTGTTCGTCGCCGCCGACAGTGACGTGGCGTCATCACTCGACGGTGGGCTCGTCTGCTGGGTGCTGCTCAACAGGAACGCGATGCTGGGCTTCCTGCACACGCTGGAGTCGCACCGGCGGCGAGGCTTGGCGCGGCTGGCGATGGCCGAGCTCACCCGGCTCTGCCTGCAGCGCCGCCTGCCCTGCCTGGTCGCAACCGCCGAGCCGTCCGTAATGAACATGATGGAGCCGCTAGGCTACAGTTCGGTCTGCGACGTGTTCTGGGCACAAGCCGACCCAGCAGAAGTCGGTGCGACGCAGGAAACTGTGCCTGACGAGGGCGCCCACCAACTGGGCGGTCCGGGTTAAACATCATCGTAACGAGTATAACCTGCTGAAGAATCTGGCGACCTGGTTTACTAATTCCAATAATCAACTCATGTTAAGGCGTCCAGCAAAGTCGTCCATCCAACAATCCGTTTCATCTTAATCAGTATGGCAAGAGTCACGAAGGGCAGTACGCTGACAGCGCCTAATATGAGCGTACGAACCAAGGCTCTTCTTATGAAAGTGAGGATGTTCATTCGAGTGCTCATTGCCCATCCCCACACACGTGCTTTACTGGCGGGTGCACAAGATTGGAGCCGTGCTGTTGGGCTGTGTGTGTGTGTGTCAGTCTGTGTCAGCTTACCTAATGCGGCCCTGGTGGAAGACACGTGGAATGAAGTGATGAAATTTAACAGGCAGTTGAAAACAATTAAGTGAACGGTTTATTTCGGAGCCTTGGTACCCAAGTTACTGATGCTCATGCAGTTGTAACTTGCGACAGTTTCCATTTTAGTGGTTCGGCACAGTGCACTGCGGGTCTCAGGATGACGTTTGACATCTTTTGAACAGAGTCAGTCTGCTCTGGAGCAAACTTGTGCTTAGCACACAGCTCTTAGGGTGTACCAAATCCAGGTGATGATAGGACGATCCCATGTAGCAGTATAGTTGACGAACTGGGGTGGCCCGACTGAAGCGGCATTCTGTTGAATGGGAACCATAAGTGAAAACGAAATTGTCATTGTCATTTGAATCAAGGAGTGAAACAAGGAGCATCCACTACTTATGCTTTTTGTCTCAAATTATTCCTGTTTTTATTACATACGTCCTGTTTCTGTTTGCTGGTTTGTTTGTTTGATTTTTTGGCTGGCGATGTCTGCTGACTTTGCAGGCCAGTCTTAAGATGCCAGTCAGAGCGTGCCCCCTCCCCTCAGGTGAGCGAAACAGTCACGCATCATTGACCTGCCCTGCACCCGTGTCACTGTTACATGCGGTACATATGCCGTGTTACAGCTATTCAATAAATTACCGATTATCGGACACAAGGCACATTACGTGAGCGTCTTGTGCAGCAATTGTGATGCACATCTCTGAAGGGATGGCACAAGCTGTATCGGGATGAAGAGGGTGTCCAGACCGCTGCAGCAGTCACAGAGGCGGCGCGGCTCGGAAGTGCGACGGCGCAGCGCAGTTCGCCTCTGGCCCGAGATGCACTGGTGCTGCCCGTCCTGCGGGTCCTGCAGCAGCGGCTCCCCGTCCAGCTGGGAGGTGGACTGCAGCAGACACTCGATGTACCGCAGGTCGCTGGACAGTTGTGCGCGTGCCGCGGTGCACGTTCCCTTTCTCGTATCGGTCCGCGCTTTCACTCCAATCCCAACGAGCTGCTACAACTGTCAACGGTTCGGTCCTGGGAGCACAACATGCAGACGGAGTGTTCGCTTTTAAAAGTGCGGCGCGGCCGCACATGACGGCATTGCTTGCACGACACCGGCAGGGCGGCTGAATTGTGGCGACTCGGGACATTATGCTAACTCATCGCAATGTTCTGTGTGGAAACGTGAAAAAGAGATCTGAGCAGTCAAGGCAACGACAAGTGTGCTATATCCCAAGGCACGGCGCACCGTTTAATCAGAGATGTTTCCACAGCCAAACAAAACAGGTGTGCAGACAGCAAAAGTCAAGGTTGCATCATGTGGAACACAGACCGACAATATTTCCCAGTTTCCTCGCTGAAGATACTCGTCCCCCCTCCCCCTCTCGCACCTCCGTCTCAACTGAACCGACCACGCAGAACCAGACGACTAATACTGCCGAGTCGCCGCCGGTCGGGCGTTAGGACGCCCAGGCGCCCGTACACCCCCGTCTCCAGGCTGGGCGGCGTTCCAGCCCTCCGGCTATGCGCGGTCCGCGTGCGGCTCAGGCCGTTTGGCGTCCTAGCCCTCCAGCTACGAACGGTCGGCAGCCGATGCTTTCCAGCCACCACAAAAACGGCTCCCTTCCCCTGCACAACGCCTGCCACACAACACGCCCGAGCGGGCACTGCTGGTCCCGTCCCCCTGCGAGGGCGGCCATGGGCCGTCCACGGTCAGTTTTGTTTCGGCTGATTCCCACCAACCGGTGGAAATGGGTCCGTTCACCAATAAATGTATTTTTTTTATCGCCGTGTGATTGTCGAGGTCTAATTCAAAAATGGTCTGGAATGAAAGCACTATTGCCGTCTCAGCCCAAATCATCATCACTGTACAGAAAACTTGGTTTCTTCCTTCTGACCCATATAAATTTAAAACGTCAAATTACTCGCTGTATCGCTATGATGCCACCGGCGGGGAGCATCGCTAGGTTGGTTTGGCGATGTGCTGTACATCACTCGAATCAACACGCATGTCACTCACACTTACCACACCTCTCCAGACTGTTGCATGTTCTGTATGGCTGCATGGCTGCACGATCGATGTATGTTCTTTATACATTCTCTTAATATATACCTGTATACTTTATACCTCATGCATCCCACCCAATCCTGACAAAACGGAACATTTGCCGTAAAAAAACCAGATTGGCACTCAATTTCGCAACCTTTTTCTGAACATTTCTCAGTTCCACCTTATACCACTTTTAATCATGCTACTGATGCAGTTTCACAACTATGGCGCGCTGGAATCTGCGGAAAGCCGACCGGGCCAAGTTTCAGAAACTTTGTTTTGCAGACCACAAGCGCTATGGCTGACCAGAACAGGGAGTCGGACATATCACACATGGTCTTCATTGTGCCACAACCGTAACAATGCCACTAATTTAAACCTCTACCACGACGCCTCCCCGTGCCGTGATGGACAGATGAAATTAGTGAGGTCATGGCGAGACCTAAACGTGCTTTTCACAGTTATCAACGTAATCGCGATACTCCTCATTTGTTGCCCGCAAGTCTGAGCGCGCACGAACCACGGAAACTATTAAAGCCCCCAAACATCGTTCTTCGCTAACCTTTCTTCGACAGTCCACAACAGCCACTCCGTTAACCAAAATTTGGAGATAAGCTCGTGCACTTCTTGGCAAGCGGCAGTCTTTTTCCTTTCCAGCTCTCCGACAATGATTTTCAGCAATGCTTTAGTTACTTTATCGTCCCATGTCATGGGGGCTCTCGCTTAAAAGTCTCGCCCGTTGTAGCTCTCCAGATAATTACAACGCAGGCTTCGTGGGTCAAGCGCCTTCCCGTTTTCCCTTAAATCCCCATTGCTTTCTTTTTACGACAGAGAAGACTGTGACATGTCATTTTCTTTCTTAGAGCTCTGCGATGCAATTAAGTCCATCGATAACACTTTAGTAGCCCAGGATGACTTACATTACGCTTTCATTCGTCACTTACCCGACAGCATGCTTCAATTAATATTGATGACTTTCAATGTCATTTTTCATGACTTATGTCACGACTGTCGCTGCCGCTGCTACCGCTGCCGCTGCTGCCGCTGCCGCTGATGATGCACATGCTCTTTGATGCACATGATCTAGCCTTACTATACAGAACAACATAATACTTGCCACCAAATACCCATTGGCGCCGAAACAGCCATCGACTTGCAGCTGTGCTGCCCCTCAACAGAGACTTTCTTTGATTGGACTGTTTCGTCGGCAAAGGAAAAGGCATTTTTCCACCCCTGATAAGAAGAAATGACTTTGGTGGCAGCCTATAGCTGACCAGACTGTGTATAAAAGAAAGTTCACTGTCCAAGGTGTATAGCCGTCAAACCATTCATCATTATTTTTATCTCGTCCGTGCGGAAGAATTTCGGTGCAATTGTGAACCAGTGGTTGGCTGAGAGGGCCGCATTGGAGAAGTCACATAGTCATGAATTGGGCTTAAAGTTATTTTCGTTGCGGCGGCACTTTTTCGCCTTTGACGCGTCAGAATGCACCACCTTTCATCTGAAACGAATTATCTCCAGGTACGTCTCGCCTTGCGTAAAAAATAGCGAAAAATATTAATATTCATTTTCCAAGCACAAAATCTGCACCGGAGGTAATGGGAAGTGCAATAATACGTTGGTCATCAGCACCGTAATATCGTCATCTTTATTAGTGGTGATATGTCCTCTATGTGAAAGCCTAAGTGAACCTATTCCAAATTTGCAGATACCAACACCAAGGGGTAATTCCCATTATGGGGTGCCTGGATGCTCGAAAGGCTTCACCACCCTCCTCATCCCGAAACAATTTCCGCTGTCCCTTCAGAGATGTACATTATAAGCGCTGGACAAGACGCTCACGTGGTGTGCCTTGTGTCCAAATAATTAATAAGTTATTAAATACTTGTTGGTAGCTGTCGCCGCGATGCACAACGGCATATGTACCGCAATGCTCCTCCGCCGTCACCGGCACCACCGGCAGCTGTGCGGCCACGACACGAGAAAAGGAACGGGCTCAGTGGCGTGCGTACAACTGTCCAGCGACACGCGCCACATCGAGCATCTGCTGCAGTCCACCTCCCAGCTGGACGGGGAGCCGCTGCTGCAGGACCCCCCGGACGAGCAGCACCAGCGCATCTCGGGCCAGAGGCGAACTGCGCTGCGCCGTCGCACTTCCAACGCACTGCATCTGCGACTGCTGCAGCGGCCTGGACACCAAGGGGCCTAGAGGACAAGGCCCCTGTGGCGGTTACACGGGTGCAGGGGTTGGCCAATAATGCGTGACTGTTGTGTTCACCTGCGCGTGTGTGTGAGGAGGGCAGGCACTGACCGGCGTCTCATAACTGGTCTGCAAGGTCAGCCATCCACGGCCCGTGTCTCAGCTCCAGAGACGCCAGCCCACGTCCCTCTTAGCCACTCTGGGAGTCTAGGCACAAGCTGCTTTGGCGCAAGCGCAAGCGGCTGCTGCTGGCCGCGCCGACGCCCAAGAAGCAGCTGGGCACTCATAGCTCGGACAAGAGACTCGGTGCGTCGACACAAATCCTAGCCACGACTCCCAGAAATGTCAAAAGAACAAGGACGAGTTTTTGGCCTTCGGGATGGACAAAACATTATTCTATGTACCGCAGGTCTACGTTGAAGAAGATAGTAAAAGACAGAAGGTATGTGATAGTAATGGTTTCTCCTGGTGTCATCTCTTGTGTATCATTTGAAAATGATAAGTTCGTTTTTATTTATGATTCAGAAGAAACAGACTGCTGGTTCTGTCGGGCCCCTTCGATTTGTGAAATGCATTGCCACATGGAAGTTCTACCATCGCATGGATTCGGTAATTACTAAGGGCTGTGTGCTAAGCGCAGGTTTGCTCCAGACCAGACTGACTCTGTTCGGAAGATGTCAAAAGTCATCCTGAGGTTCGCAGGGCACTGTACCCAACCACTTAAATGGAAACTGTCGCAAGCCACAGTTGCATGAGTATCGGGTCATTGGGGCACAAGACTCCGAGCCTTTGCTCGCGCGTTCATGCCAGGCGTTATCAGCGCACTGCTGTTTGTGACTCTTGCTGAACTAATTAAGTTGAAGCAGATCGTTGGATGGATGACTTAGCTGAACGCCTTAACATGAGTTGATTATTGGCATTAGTAAACCAGGTCGCCACATTCTTCAGCAGGTTGTACGCGCTACGATGATGTTTACCATGGACCGCTCGGCTGGTGGGCGCCCTCGTCTGACCCAGTATCCTGCGTCGCACCGACTTCTGCTGGGTGGGCTTGCGCCCAGAACACGTCGCACACCGAACTGTAGCCTAGCGGCTCCATCATGTGCATCACGGACGGCACGGCAGTTGTGACCAGGCAGGGCGGGCGGCGCTGCAGGCAGAGCCGGGTGAGCTCGGCCATCACCACCCGCGCCAAGCCTCGCCGCCGGTGCGACTCCAGCGTGTGCAGGAAGCCCAGCACCGCGTTCCTGTTGAGAAGCACCCAGCAGACGAGCTCGCCGTCAGGTGATGACGCCACGTCATTGTCGGCGGCGACGAACACGCCGACGCTGAGGCCCGCCGTCATGCCGTCACGCATCGCACCGTCGGCATCGGCGGTAACCGCGGTGTACGGCCAGAAGCGCTTGACGGTGTCCAGGTGGATACTGTTCAAAGGCCTCACAGAGACGCCCGGCGGGCTGTGAACGAGGGTCAGGCGGACATACACAGTCAGTGAAAGCACTACCTGCCTGTGCTGCGTCACATGTTCCTGGGGTTAGTACATCCAGTCAGCAGGGTAGCGCAGTGTACATGGATGAAGGTAACAACAAAATTTCTGTGCCGTTCCACTATTTCCTAGATTTCTACGTAAACTATTAGTCTAATTAAGTCATGACGATTCGACACCGTCCGGGGTATATCGTCAACTGCAACCTCCTGGGGGTAGACCTTCCACCGACTATCTTTGGATAGACTCGTCCGATTCGAAACGTTCAAGTGGCAACCAACATTACGCAGGAACCTTGCTCAGGAATTGTTGACATGAAAAGCCACTGATGACGTCACAGGCTATGTAAATATCTTTGAGGATCACAAAAGTCTTTGAATGATTTAACAGCCCTTTTGTTCCCCGCGGTATTTGCGCCTGAAGTTGCGTATCTTTTGATTCGGCACCAAGCTAAAGCAGGTCCAAGAGTCACCATGCTAACACAGCGCCATCGGCCAGAACTGCCTTCCCTTTTTCCAAGGCAGCAGAGCACACGCACCAGCAGGTCGGCACATCTTTGGCCGACGTTGGCACCTCCTTGACGAACAACCGAGCGACAGCGCTGAGGTGTCTGGAGCTGAACCCTCTCTGGTGACAGACGTGATCCAGCACCGGCTCCAGGTAGCAGGGCCAGCGGTCGGCACGGAACGGCACCCGCCACAATCGCTCGTGCAGCTCAGGCGCCAGCATGGCGGCAGTCAGGCGACGCATGCTGGCTGCGTCGTCCGGCGCGAAGGCGTCGACCACGTGCCAGTCAGGCGCGGTCAACTATCGGAGGTCGGCAGGAGGGAAGCCGGGGTCAGGCCAGTCTGGAGAAGAATGAGCACATAAGGCCGGCTCAGCTCTGGCCTGGTCCACCGGTGAGGGAATGGGGCGTGCGATCACGGGGAGGGAGGGATTCCACAGGTGGAGGATAAAAGCCAGATGGGGATATTTTACTACCGTTAAAATCCAACTTTGTTACAGGTGGATATCCAATGCGCACGTTAATAGCGAGTGTCTAGAACCATTTTGTCCGGTCTTAAATCACCAGCTTTAGATAAGCAAGACAGACGTTCTGCCCTTGGTTCTTCGGCATTATGAAGTTAGAGATTGAACGAGGTTGTAGTCAAAGCAATGACTAATTTGTCAGTACGCAGCATTTCAAGCCAAGTTGTGCTTATGTTCACGTTTGGGTTCGACTGTATGCCCTCCCTGACGTTCAGAAAACAGAGGATATCATATCGGTGAGCAAGACAAGAGCACGGCACACAAACAGCCCACCTGTTTCCAGCTCTTCCAACGTGGGGTAAATGGTGGACATCATATCCTTGAGGACGAACCCCATGGGATCCATACTGGCTACATGACAACACCTCGACGTCATAAGGACGCCCTTGTCATCTCACCGGCGTTTGTAATGAGAAAAGCGCTGTTGAGAAAGGCGACAACAGCAAGGTCGATGCATCACTCCGTCCTCCGCTGAGGAAGGACCTGCACGTGGAACCTTCACGATGACGTCGATCGCACATCTGAACGGTTCCGCCTGAATCGAGACTAGATGTTTGTCCGCCTAGCTCGGAAACACGCAATGGAAATGAAAAGCGAAGCTGCTGTCGTTGGAAGCGAAGGCATTTGACGTGCCCATGAAAAGAAATATACATTTCTGGTAAAGTACGGTCTCTGGTTGTAGTATTAACCAGGCCAGTTGGAAGGCGTCCATTTCTGTTGGGATACTCCGCAGTATTCATGAGAAAAAGACCTGTTTGTTCACTAAGATACGGAGCGTTATTCAGTGGTTCGATTAAATAGTTTTTCCCCATGAGCTGTATCTGGTTGATAAATGCTGGCAATTCGAAATATATGAGTGGAAATCGTTGTTTTCTAGCAGGTCCAAACTAGAGATAACACTGATTGACGAGTCCGCTGTTTAGGGCGTAGAGAAATGACGCTACTATGGATGTTAAACATTCTTTGCCGAAGTCAAATTTTTCACCAAAGCAAGTGAGAAAACCAATGCCCAAAATGCAGTGACTTTTTGGGCCTCCAACAATTTGGAGCTTCAATGTTTTGCGAAACCCTGAGATCGCTCTCGGAAAAACGGCAGTTCCGAAAGTTTTATGGCTATGTCCAGAAACGGATTGAAGGAGAGCATAGCTATTTGTCGAGAACTCACCTACATGTTTGCGTGAGATTTTGTCAAAACCTTCGCGGCAAAAAAGGGAAAGGTCGGCGCTCGCGTTTTCAAGAGAATACGTTTACGATTGCCAAGGCATATCAAACACATCGGTGTGGCTGGTAAAAAAAAAAATCGTGCAATTTTGCCAGTGGAACCATTTTCACCATGGCTCTTCTTCTGCTCATCTGTCCCAACAGAGGACCGATTTAGCTTCCCGGTGCGGTATTTTTGAAGTCAGAGCCCTAGGGATTGTTTCAAGCGCAACATTTACGCTGACTGTGGCTTATTTTTGTGCAAATAGCGCAGGTGCGACGACCATGACCGTCGATGGCGTAAGCGCGCATGACTTTCCTTGTTTTGCTGTGAGTATCGACGTAGACGCTGAGGTTGAAATGTAGTTGGACCGAAATTTTCGGTAAGTTACCGGAAAGAAGAAGCTCTTGACTGCCTAGATTTATCTTTCCCTGACCCACGAAAATGACTGGCACGATCAAAGTCTACACTAGCCTAACTCTTCCACCAGCAATGAGACATCTGCTGCAAATTGGTACCGTGACACGGATTCGTTAATATCAACTTGCAAGTCGTCAGCCGTCAAGTTTTCTCCGTTGATCATGAGAAGCATGAGCCAACCCATCCTTCACCTGTCATTGAACACTTGAGCCTGTATCAAAGTGTGTGACAGCGTCAACAGCTTTCGGTCTTAAACACGCGTCCGGGGGGCTGGCTAGATAGCCCTCGCTCGGGTGGGGATCAATGTGACTCCCATGAAATCTCGGGAACTGAGAAAGGTAGAAACGCTAAATTTACAGGGTGTGTTGACCTGCACGGGACCTCACTTGAGGTTCCTAGATCATGACCTTCGGGCCAAATAAGGTCAAACAAGGTCAAAATCCAGGTTGGTTTCTTAAGTGCCCCGAGAACCTAGATAACTGTTTCTAAGCAAAAGGTCACACGCTCATCTAAGGCCAGCAACCTTTTTTGACATTTTGAAGGTCAGGGTGACCAAAACCATACAAGACTGCTCTGAGTTTTGCATTTGAATAAGCCACAAAGATTACGCTAGGCAGTATGCTTCTTAAAAACAAAATGCTGACCCAGGTCATTTTAGGTCCATGACCTATTCTGGCCTCTAAGAAGTCCATGAAAAGTGCATAATGCGGTTCCTCCTATTAACAAATTCGAGATGAGCACCAGAAATTATCTCATACGGCAAGCCCTAGGGTAATAAAACAGGTTGGTCATGACCCCGGTCTGACCTTCATGCCTGACTTTAGGTCAACGTAATTTGCTTATTCAATACTTGTGTTGCCGAAGAAAGCATCTCAGAGATGTATGGTTTCGTTTAACACTCCGTTGTTGCATCAGATTAAACGATTCCCTAGAAATGGTCTTTGCTGAGACCATAGCCTGACTTCGACCTGCTATAGGTCAGTGATCGTACAAGGTACATCTCAATTTTTGATGTCAAACGATTTGCTATTTAATTGGCTACATCCATGCAAGGTTTGGCACGGCTACGCCGCGCCGTTCGGAAACCATTTGGGAAAAACCTTCGTGGGGTCAATTTGACCCCCACCCGAGCGCGTGTTAATCAACGCCTTCATATAAGCAAGAAAGGCGCTCAGCTTCTGTTGCTCGGCAGTGTGAATTCAGGAAAAAACGATGGTATATGCCAAGCAATGATATCTTGATATCTTGTCAGCACACAGCATTTTAAGCCAAGCTGTGTCTTTGATCACGACTGTATTGACAACGACTGAGTAACACTTTCGGCTCATTATATTAAGCCAACTTGGAGCGTCGAATAGGTCAATGCATCCCATGCTTGCTCTACAACGTCTTTAGAGTTATATCTCCTGGTATATGAAAGGCTGATTACGTAGGCATAACAGCTCTAAACTCACGAAATTTCATCCACAAAATCGTTCTTCAAAGCAGCAAGCACCCACGAAGGCCTTGCGAACGTTTCCAATATGTTAATTGAGTCTTACAGGAATTCCTGCTTAAGGTACAATCCAGCTGTCAAATTTGAATGGACCTTCCGCTGCATGGGGATCATTTCAGCATGTTCTTTATCCACTGACCGTGATTACAATAGACAACCAGCGGCTTCGACGTGTCGGAGCTTGCGTAGAATCCAATGCTTGCACGTGTTGATACCGCTCTGAATAAGGAGCAGAAGACACCGCGTCTGTAAGGAAAGCGGGGGGTCCATAATTAGGTGACAATGGTTAGCACGCCATCATCCGGAAGCCTTCTAGGCTGACGGCGATAAAGAAGCTTTGCAAAATCCATTGGCTGAAAGTGTTCGACATATGTGCGGTGAAACCGAGACGAGAGTGAGGCGAGGGCGAACTAGCACCTTTCGGCTGACTAGTATCTACGGCTCAATGAATATCGCAGGTTGCTTTGCTGTGTTAAAATTTGAGTGAAACGTCCTTCCTCCTGGGTGAATAATATGAGTGTAGCAAAACAAGCGTAAATCTAAGTGCTCTTTCACAACGTCGACAGTCGTACAGCGAAACAATCATGGTACGGTGATGCCTGGGAAGGGGGTTTTGCTAAATGTAACTGGCCGGATTCCATCCGGCTTATAGCTCATTGCTTCTTAACGCTAGCGATTGTGTTGTTTACCCGTGTATCTCCTTTCCATTTGCAAAGACTGCTTAGAGATTTCCCTTGCAAGATGTTTGTCGTTTAACTTAAAATCGGAAACAGTGATGGGAAATAAAAGCGAGGCCGTCATTGTCAGAAGCAAAAGCATTTGACGTGCCCTTGAAAAGAAAACAATGCATTTATGGTACCTAACAAGCCTTCTTACGAAGTAGAACTCATGTAAAACCGGTTTAACTAAACATATGTAACCAAAGACCGTGGCAAAAGATCATAAAAATGCTGCACATTACTCGAATTCACACAATATACCTCGATGCAAAGTACAAGGAACATTTCGTCGTCGCTTCTTCGTTCTGGCTTTCAATACGCATCCGATATAAGGCCAGGGTAATCAACACTGTAATGCCTCTATACAGCATAATGAGCCCCAAATTCCCCCAAGCGGGACTTCCTTGACCAGTTAACAGTTAACTTCGTTTGCTTGTGAATTCTTTACTATTACGAACAATTGTTCTTGGTCGTCTAGGCTCAAAGGCGTCCAATTTGATGTGTTTTTGTTGTTAGGAAACTGCATCCGCTCGGTCGGTTACGGATTCCTTCGGAGCCTTTAGGTTCCCTGGGCATGTTTCATGGGGGTATGGTCCCGTGCCTCAAGATTTGGCCAAATTTGGCGCGGCGGCCCCGCGCCGTTCGGAAACTATTCCGGAAAAATCTTCGGGGGGTCAACGTGACTCCCACCCCAGCGCGTCTTAAGTCACAGCTCGGTCTCCGGCGTTGGCAGCGCTGTCCAGCCTGTAGAGGTCGTTGATGGTGTGGTTGCTTGAGCTTGGGCCGTGGCAATGGTTTTGGAAGCTGGGGACTGAAGCTCCCCACCCAAATCAGAGCCCAAAAGCGAGACGGCCCATTGGTCGTCTCCTTTACCACAGAATGGATTACTTACAACGCTGATGCGCATCCCTTTTCTTGACGTAGCACAGGCGCTGTAACGGAGACCTCGTTTGCGTAAATATTGCATGCGTTACCTTCTACAATCACCATCCAATTCACATCTTAGTCTCCAAATAGCGTGACGGTGTGCTGAGCCGGGGTTTAGTTTGAACTTTATAGCAATACTCAAATCACTCGTCAGCATCGTTCACTGGTCGCACCGCGGCTCTGTAAACAACATGTAGCCGTACCTTGGACTGTGATAACATCACAGAATGTGATGTCGTTGAAAATGTTTAATACACATGGCCGTGCATCTGTGAAGCAGTCTGAGTTCTTTCACGGCCCATTTAAACCTATGACGTAGGTGAAGTCTTGCGGCTCAGGACACTCACCTTCGCTGTGATTGGGCCATATGCCTTCAGACGAGCCACGAGATGGTCTATATCCCCTTCGTTTATCACCTGTACGTCCTGTTTGTTCATGGTCGGACCGAGCATGAGCCCTCACCGCCACTGGCGCGCCGATAAAGCCGACTGACAGCTGCCCGTGGGCGTGCCAGACCCATGGTGACAGGAGGCCCTGCTCCGGCCCGATAGTGGCAACACCAGGTCTGAGATCTCTCCCTCTCAAGGCCGTTCTCGGCTGCAGGCGACAGCGGACCGTCCTGGCACGCCTCCTGTGCCAAGGTCGGGGTGCGCAACGACCACAGAGCATGTGTCCTCCATGGCCTACAGCGCACCTTACCGCGAGATGGCGTTGCGCGCGGCACATCTATCCACCTCGGGCCGCCTGCTGCGTTTTCCAATGAGCGAGTACGGTTTTTGTTTGTCACGTTTGCTTGGCGTACGCTCCGGAATGCGCGCCAAGACGACCTAGCACCTAGCGAACACGCTACGGGACGAGTTTGACCACATTATGCGAGGCACCGTTTTAACTCGGAAAACGCCATGTCGTTCGATTGCCAACTTATTTCGACGTTTGATAGTACCGTCACAGCCATGTTTGAGAATGGTTGTAAACGCTGTGTACGCATAGAAGTATTCAGGGTTGTCGATTTCCCAAAATTGTTGGGGGGACAGAGTCTTTGAAAGTTACCGTATAAGGAAAGTTACGGTGAACTTCTCGGATATTACCCATTTTTGTTTCTGGCATGCAATGATATATATACATACATACACATGCACACGTTATATATATATATATATATATATATATATATATATATATATATATATATATATATAGACGCTTCAGAGTTTGTATTTATAAACTTTGACCGGCAGTTATACGCGCTACGATAATGTTCTCGTCGGACCGCCCGGCTGCTGGACGCCATCATCTTACTCCGTTTCTTGCGTCGCACCGACTTCTGCTGGATAGACTTGCGCCCAGAACACGTTGCAGACCGAACTGTAGCCTAGCGGTTTCATCATGTTCATCACGGACGGCACGGCGGTTGCGACCAGGCAGGGCAGGCGGCGCTGCAGGAAGAGCCGGGTGAGCTCGGCCATCGCCAGCCGCGCCAGGCCTCGCCGCCGGTGCGACTCCAGCGTGTGCAGGAAGCCCAGAAACGCGTTTCTGTTGAGCAGCACCCAGCAGACGAGCTCGCCGTCAGGTGATGACGCCACGTCATTGTCGACGGCGAACACGCCGACGCTGAGGCCCACCGTCATGCCGTCGCGCATCACACCGTCGGCATCGGGGGTAACCGCGGTGTACGGCCAGAAACGCTTGACGGTGTCCAGGTGCATGCTGTCCAGCGGCCTCACGGAGACGCCCGGCGGGCTGTGAACGAGTGTCAGGCGGGCATACAGTCAGCGGAAGCATCAGCTGTCGACCGCGCGTGACATCCCCTGACGTTAGTACATACAGTGAGCAGGGTGGTTCAGTACCCGGGTGAAGATTACAGCAACCTATATGCAAGCTATTTCAGTTATGTTGACCCGGCACCGTTTGGGATATTTCGTCAACCGCAACCTCCCGGGGGTAGAACTTCCCCGGATATCTCAGAATAGCATCGACCGATTGGAAACATTCAAGTGGCAACCAACCATTCCGGAGGAGCTTACCCGCGATCTGTAGACATAAGGCGACTGACCACATCGCAGGCAACGTAGGAGGACCGCACAAATATTCGTACGATTTGCTACGGCCCTGTTGTGTTTGGTCGTACTGTTGCTCCTTGTCCTATATCTTTTCACTCGACACCAATACAAAATACTCGACATTCTGGCGCTTTAGAATCTCGTCATGATATTAGCAATAGTGTAGGTGGTCTGCTCATCCTCGTCTCTGATTCTTTGGGGGCATTAACACGCGCGTGGGTGAGGCCAGTTTGACCCGCGAACGCTTTTTCCAAAATGATTTCCGTACGACGCGGTCAAGTGGCGCCAAAACTTGGCAAACTGGAGGCAATTTTATGACAGATGTTTTTGTTCACAAGATTGAAATGTGCCCTGCAAGGTCGGTGTCCCATTGCAGGTCAAAAGCAGGCTGCTTCTATCACCGAAGTAGCATTCTGCTGCACCGTTCAACTGCACGCGAGAACGAGTTATTGGACGAGACCATACATCTCTGGAATCGTTTGTGATACATTAGGCAAGCAAATTTAGGATTGCGACACATCACCTTGGCCTTTGGTCAGCTTTGAAGATAAGACCGAGTCGAACCCAATCTCCTTTTTACGGGAGTGCTTGCGTTATGGGGAAGTTTTAATGATCATTTTGATTTTTTATAACAGCCAACATAAGCGACTTTCCCTGAACTTCTTACATGTTCAGACTAGATCACTGGCCTAAAATGACGAG
>NW_023596818.1:4027383-4052826 GCF_011947565.3 Pollicipes pollicipes
TGTCGGCGGCGACGAACACGCCGACGCTGAGGCCCGCCGTCATGCCGTCACGCATCGCACCGTCGGCATCGGCGGTAACCGCGGTGTACGGCCAGAAGCGCTTGACGGTGTCCAGGTGGATACTGTTCAAAGGCCTCACAGAGACGCCCGGCGGGCTGTGAACGAGGGTCAGGCGGACATACACAGTCAGTGAAAGCACTACCTGCCTGTGCTGCGTCACATGTTCCTGGGGTTAGTACATCCAGTCAGCAGGGTAGCGCAGTGTACATGGATGAAGGTAACAACAAAATTTCTGTGCCGTTCCACTATTTCCTAGATTTCTACGTAAACTATTAGTCTAATTAAGTCATGACGATTCGACACCGTCCGGGGTATATCGTCAACTGCAACCTCCTGGGGGTAGACCTTCCACCGACTATCTTTGGATAGACTCGCCCGATTCGAAGCGTTCAAGTGGCAACCAACATTACGCAGGAACCTTGCTCAGGAATTGTTGACATGAAAAGCCACTGATGACCTCACAGGCTATGTAAATATCTTTGAGGATCACAAAAGTCTTTGAATGATTTAACAGCCCTTTTGTTGCCCGCGGTATTTGCGCCTGAAGTTGCGCATCTTTTGATTCGGCACCAAGCTAAAGCAGGTCCAAGAGTCACCATGCTAACACAGCGCCATCGGCCAGAACTGCCTTCCCTTTTCCAAGGCAGCAAAGCACACGCACCAGCACCAGCAGGTCGGCACATCTTCGGCCGACGTTGGCACCTTCTTGACGAACAACCGAGCGACAGCGCTGATGTGTCTTGAGCTGAACCCTCTCTGGTGACAGACGTGACCCAGCACCGGCTCCAGGTAGCAGGGCCAGCGGTCGGCACGGAACGGCACCCGCCACAATCGCTCGTGCAGCTCAGGCGCCAGCATGGCGGCAGTCAGGCGACGCATGCTGGCTGCGTCCTCCGGCGCGAAGGCGTCGACCACGTGCCAGTCAGGCGCGGCCAACTGTCGGAGGTCGGCGGGAGGGAAGCCGGGGTCAGGTCAATCTGGAGAAGAATGAGCACATAAGGCCGGCTCAGCTCAGGCCTGGTCCACCGGTGAGGGAATGGGGCGTGCGATCACGGAGAGGGAGGGATTTCACAGGTGGGGGATAAAAGCCAAATGGGTATATTTACTTCCGTTAAATCCAATTTTGTTACAGGTGGATATCCAGTGCGCACGTTAATAGCGAGTGTCTAGAATCATTTTGTCCGGTCTTAAATCACCAGCTTTAGATAAGCAAGACAGACGTTCTGCCTTTGGCTCTTCGGCATTATGAAGTTAGAGATTGAACGAGGTTGTAGTCACAGCAATGACGAATTTGTCAGTACGCAGAATTTCAAGCCAAGTTGTGCTTATGTTCACGGTTGGGTTCGACTGTATTCCCTCCCTGACGTTCAGAAAATAGAGGATATCATATCGGTGAGCAAGACAAGAGCATAGCACACAAACAGCCCACCTGTTTCCAGCCCCTCCAACGTGGGGTAAATGGTGGACATAATATCCTTGAGGACGAAACCCATTGGATCCATCCTGGCTACATGACAACACCTTGACGTCATAAGGACGCCCTTTGCATCTCACCGGCGTTTGCAATGAGAAAAGCGCTGTTGAGAAAGGCAACAACAGCAAGGTCGATGCATCACTCCGTGCTCCGCTGAGGAGGGACCTGCACGTGGAACCTTCACGATGACGTCGATCACACACTTGAACGGTTCGGCCTCAATCGAGACTAGATGTTTGTCCGCCTAGCTCGGAAACACGCAATGGGAACTAAAAGCGAGGCTGCTGTCGTTGGAAGCGAAGGCATTTGACATATCCTTGAAAAGAAATAACACATTTCTGGTAAACTACGGTCTCTGGTTGTGGTGTTAACCAGGCCGGTTGGAAGGCGTCCATTTCTATTGGGACACTCCGCAGTATTCATCAGAAAAAGACCTGTTTGTTCACCAAGATACGGAGCGTTATTCAGTGGTTCGATTAAATAGTTTTTCCCCATAAGCTGCATCTGGTTGATAAATGCTGGCAATTCGAAACATATGAGTGGAAATAGTTGTTTTATGGCAGGTCCAACCTAGAGATAACACTGACTGACAAGTCCGGTGTTTAGGGCGTAGAGAAATGACGCTATTATGGATGTTAAACATTCTTTGCCGGAGTCAAATTTTTTCACCAAAGCAAGTGAGAAAACCAATGCCCAAAATGCAGTGACTTTTTAGGGCCTCCAGCAATTTGGAGCTTCAATGTTTTGTGAAACCCTGAGATCGCTCTCGGAAGAACGGCAGTTCCGAATATTTTATGGCTGTGTCCAGAGACGGATTAAAGAAGAATACAGTTATTTGTCGAGAACTCACCTACATGTTTGCGCGAGATTTTGTCAAAAGCTTCGCAGCAAAGAAGGGAAAGGTCGGCGCTCGTATTTTCAAGAGAATACCTTTACGATTGCCTAGGCATATCCAACACATGGGAGTGGCTGGTTAAAAAAAAATCGTGCAATTTTGCCAGTGGAACCATTTTCACCATAGCTCTTCTTCTGCTCAGCTGTCACAACAGAGGACCGATTTAGCTTCCCGGTGTGGTACTTTTGAAGTCAGAGCCCTAGGGATTGTTTCAAGCACAACATTTACGCTGATTGCGGCTTATTTTTGTGCAAATAGCGCAGGTGCGACGACCATGACCGTCGATGGCGTAAGCGCGCATGACTTTCGTTGTTTTGCTGTGAGTATCGAGGTAGACGCTGAGGTTGAAATGTAGTTGGACCGAAATTTTCGGTAAGTTACCGGGAAGAAGAAGCTCTTGATTGCCTAGATTTATCTTTCCCCGACCCACGAAAATGACTGGCACGATCAAAGTCTACACTAGCCTAACTCTTCCACCAGCAATGAGACATCTGCTGCAAATTGGTACCGTGACACGGATTCGTGAATATCAACTTGCAAGTCGTCAGTCGTCAAGTTTTCTCCGTTGATCATGAGAAGCATGAGCCAACCCATCCTTCACCTGTCATTGAACACTTGAGCCTGTATCAAAGTGCGTGACAGCGTCAACAGCTTTCGGTCTTTAACACGCGTCCGGGGAGCTGGCTAGATAGCCCTCGCTCGGGTGGGGATCAATGTGACTCCCATGAAATCTCGGGAACTGAGAAAGGTAGAAACACTAAATTTACAAGGTGTGTTGACCTGTACGGGACCTCACTTGAGGTTCCTAGATCATGACCATCGGGTCAAATAAGGTCAAACAAGGTCAAAATCCAGGTTGGTTTCTAAAGTGCCCCGAGAACCTAGATAACTGTTTCTAAGCAAAAGGTCACACGCTCATCTAAGGTCAGAACCTTTTTTAATATTTTGAAGGTCAGGGTGACCAAAACCATACAAGGCTGTTCTGAGTTTTGCATTGGAATAAGCGACAAAGATTACGCTAGGCAGTATGCTTCTTAAAAACAAAATGCTGACCCAGGTCATTTTAGGTCCACGACCCATTCTGACCTCTAAGAATTCCATGAAAAGTGCATAATGCGGTTCCTCCTATTAATAAATTCGAGATGAGCACCGGAAATTATCTCATACGGCAAGCCCTAGGGTAAAAAAACAGGTTGGTCATGACCCTGGTCTGACCTTCATGCCTGACTTTAGGTCAACGTAATCTGCTTATTCAATACTTGTGTTGCTTAAGAAAGCATCTCAGAGATGTATGGCTTCGTTTAACACTCCGTTGTTGCATCAGATTAAACGATTCCCTAGAAATGGACTTTGCTGAGACCATAGCCTGACTTCGACCTGCTATAGGTCAGTGATCGTACAAGGTACATCCCAATTTTTGATGTCAAACGATTTGCTATTTAATTGGCTACATCCATGCAAGATATGGCACGGCTACGCCGCGCCGTTCGGAAACCATTTGGGAAAAACCTTCGTGGGGTCAATTTGACCCCCACCCGAGCGCTTGTTAATCAACGCCTTCATATAAGCAAGAAAGGCGGTCAGCTTCTGGTTGCTCAGCAGTGTGAATTCAGGAAAAACGATGGTATAGGCCAAGCAATGATATCTTGATATCTTGTCAGCACACAGCATTTTAAGCCAAGCTGTGTCTTTCATCACGGCTGTATTGACACGACTGAGTAACACTTTCGACTCATTATCTTCAGCCAAACATGGAGCATCGAATAGGTCAAAGCATCCCATGCTTGCTCTACAACGTCTTTAGAGTTGTATCTCCTGGTATATGAAAGGCTGGTTACTTAGCATAACAGCTCTGAACTCACGAAATTTCATCCACAAAATCGTTCTCGAAAGCAGCAAGCACCCACGAAGGTCTTGCGAACGTTTCCAATATGTTAATTGAGTCTTACAGGAATTCCTGCTTTAGGTACTATTCCGCTGTCAAATTTGAATGGACCTTCCGTTGCATGGGGATCATTTCAGCATGTTCTTTTATCCACTGACCGTGACTACAATAGACACCAGCGGCTTCGACGTGTCGGGGCTTGCGTAGATCCAATGCTTGCACTTGTTGATACCGCTCTGAATAAGGAGTAGAAGACACCGCGTCTGTAAAGAAAGCGGGGTCCGTAATAAGGTGACAATGGTTAGCACGCCATCATCCGGAAGCCTTCTAGGCTGACGGCGATAACGAAGCTTTGCAAAATCCATTGGCTGAAAGTGTTCGACATATGTGCGGTGAAACCGAGACGATGGCTGAGGCGAGGGCGACTAGCACCTTTTCGGCTGACTAGTATCTACGTCTCAATGAATATCGCAGGTTATTCATTCATATTCAATATCGCAGGTTAAATTCATCGGCTAAAAGTGTTCGACATATATGCGGTGCAACCGAGACGAGAGCTAGGGCGAGGTGGACTAGCGCCTCTTCGACTGACCAATATCTAGGTCTTCAGCGCGGCTGCGCGCACGTTAGCCCACGCTGAGGCTATCTTGACTTTGCAGTTGCTTATATGTACATATACTTCTCACACCTATATACATATATATATATACATATATATATATATATATATATATATATATGTATATATATATATATATATACATATAACATGTAGCGTTTGCATGAGTATGTATGTATGTATGTATATCATGGCGTGCCAGAAACAAAAGCGGATAATATCCGGGAAGTTCAACGTAACTTTCCTCAGATGGCAACTTCCAAGACTCTGCCCCCGTATAATTTTGAGAAATCGACACCCCCCGAATACTTCCATGCGTGCACAGCGTTTGCAACCATTCTCAAACATGGCTGGGGCAAGCACTATCAGACGTCGAAATGAATTGGCGATCGGACGACATGGCGTTTTCTGAGATGAAACGGTACGTTGCATAATGTGGTCAAACTCGTCCCGTAGCGTGTTCGCTAGGTACCAGTATCTCGGCAAAACTACTTACAGACGCAGGCAAATACAACCACTTTGTATTTTTGTTAGCACTGCTGTAGTGCGGTCAGTTGCCAGTGCACCAGCTTTGATTGATGACGTTGATATTTGCCGGACCCTCGAAAAGACAAACAAGGTCCCTGACCTTAACCCAGCGTAGGACATTTTTCTTAGAACAGTTGCCTAGGTTCTCGTGGCACTTTGGAGACCAATCTGGAAGTTGACCTTGTTTGACCTTACCCGACCCGAAGGTTATGACCCAGGAACCTCAACTTTTGACCTAAGTGAGGTCACGTACAGGTTAACATAACCTGTGAATTTGGTCTCTCTAGCTCTCTTAGTTCCCGAAATCTCGGGGGGGGGAGAGTTCAACTTGGCCCCCGGCACCCGACCGAAGGGTATCCAACCGGCCACCCGGGAGCGTGTTAAAAAGTCAAACAAGGTCACTGGCCTTGATTGAGCGTGACATTTTTCTTAGAGTAGTTTCCTAGGTTCTAGGGGCTCTTTCGAGACCAGTCAGAAACTTCACCATGTTTATCCTTATTAAACCCGAAAGTCATGATCTAGGAAACTCAAACTTTGACCTAAGAGAGTTAACGTACTGATCAATAGACCCTGTGAATTTGGTGCTTCTAGCTCTCTTATTTCTTGAAATCTTAGGGGGTCAAACTGACCCTCCCCCACCCGAGCGAAGGGTATTTAATCGGCCACCAAGGCGCGTGTAAAGGAGGCAAGATAAAATAATTTTATGCGTGCATGATGAGTGTGGCCATGGGGAAACATTATTATTATGGACGCACTATCGCACGCCATGTTAAAAACACCGTCGAACTGTCTGACCATTTTTGCGTTATGACGGTTAATTCTGTTGCCAATTCGGCCGTTAACGCGTTGGCAAAATTAAGATGGCTCGGGAAAACATTTATTAGCCGCACGTCAAGACAACTGCTGTGTGTTTTCGTTGGCACGTTTCTAGAGCTGCAAGCTGCAAGCGCAACAGCTATGTTAAATGACGTCATTGATATTTCCCGGCAGATAGCCCAAGGCGCATGCACTCAGTGCAGATCAGCGACCTATTTTTAGAGCTGCGAAATGCAGTATATCATACTTGAATGTGTGCATGCTCAAACGTCGTCGTTGTGTGGGCACTGTCATACTCCAAAATAAATCGTCCACCGGACGACACTATTTTTTGCGTTCTAACGGTGATTTGCAGAACATGGCCAGAGCCGGCCCGAAACAAGTATGCCAGAATTCATTGGCCGGAAAAGTAATTCAGAGGCGCACGACAAGAAAGCCACTGGATATATCCGTTACCACAGTTCTAGAGCTAGCAGCTGCCAGTGCAACAGACTTTAATGACGTCATTCAAAGTAGCCCATCGATGACCCAGCGACGTGTGTACTAGGTGCAAGCGAGCCAGCTATTTCCAGAGCTAACGAACGGAGCATAAGATACTTTTAGTTGTGCACTGCGGGTGCAACCATGCTCAAACATTGCTCTTGTAGGAGCATTGTCAGACGGGAATACAAATTGCTAACTGGACGACGTGGCCTTTTCTGCCCTACAACGAAGCTTTCGGGAAGGTAGACAGAGCCGTTCTGTAGCGTGGTTGCCAGAATACAGCAGCGTGGATAATTGCTAACAGGTGCACGCCTCGACAACTACTGCGCATTTTTGTTAACATAGTTCTACAGCTATCAGTTGTCAGTGCAACAGCTATACTTGATGATGTGGTCTTGTCGTCTTGTCGTCGATGATGTCGTCTTGATGATGTCATGTTGATGATGTCGTCGTCTTAATGTCTTTTGTACATGTCACTAGGTTATGACAACACGGAACATCTTTTTACCCAATATCGCAGGCCTAATGGTTGCATCGAAGCTTGGAGCAACGCCGCCCATGCTGTCAACGTCCGAGGATATTTAGTTCAATATTTTTATATTAGCGGTGCCAAGCAACACTGTATTAGGCCAAATTTCAGAACATAGCTCTTGTTGAACAGTTTGCAAAACATAGCTCTTGAAATTTGGCCTAATACAGAATAACACTGTATTAGGCCAAATTTCAAGAGCTATGTTTTGCAAACCACAAGCGCTATAGGGTGCCAGAACAGGGATTCGGTCATATCACACATATTGTTCATTTTGCAGCAACCACGACAATTCCACTACTTGAACCTGTTGCCTCACTTGAACCTCACCACGACGCCTCCCCGCGCCGCGGCGCAGAAATGAAATTACGAAGACCATTGCGAGACGTAATCGTGCTTTTCGCAGTTATCAACATAATCGCAATGTTCCTCATTTATTGCCAGCAACTCAGAACGCACACGAACCAGGGAAATCCGGGCCCGCGCCCGCGTCAGTTTGACTCCGTCCCCCGAGATCTCGGGAAATAAAAAAGGTACAAACACTAAATTCACAGGGTGTGTTCATCTGTACGTGAGCTCACTTAGTGCAAAGTTTCAGCCTTCTAGGTCTTGACCTTTAGGTCAAATAAGGTCGAAGAAGGTCATATTTCGGGTCGGTCTCCAAAGTGCCCCAGAGTGTAGGCTAGCTAAGCAAAGACCAAAAGCTCATTTGAGGTCAGTGACCTTGTTTGAGCTTTTGAAGGCCATGGTGACCAAAATCATACAAGATTTCTCTGAGTTTTGCATTCGAATAAGCGACAAGGATTACGCTAGGCAGCACGGTCCTAAAACAAAATGTCGATCCGGGTCATCTTAGGTCAATAGCCTTTTCTGACCTCTAACAAGTTAATGGAAGATGCATAATGCGGTTCCTGTTGTCAATATGTTCGAAATGAACACCGCAAACTATTCCATACATCAAGCCCTAGAGTAATAAATCAGGTTGGTTGTGACCTTGGTCTGACCTTCATTCCTGACCTCAGGTCAACGTAATTTGCTCATAGAATATTTTTGGTGCCACAGAAAGCATTTGAGAGATGTATGGTTTCGTCAAAAACTCCGTTATTGTATCAGATCGGACGATTCCCTGGATATTGCCTTCGCTGAAACCATGACATGACTTTGACCTACCATAGGTCAGCGACTTTACAAGGTACGTCTGAATTGTTTGATGTCAAACCATCCGCCATTCAACTGTCCACAGCTATGCAAATTACGGCGCGGCTACGCCAGGCCGTTCAGAAACCATTCTGGAAAAACCCTCGGGAGGGGTTAATTTTACCACCATCACCACCCCCCTTCCCCCACCCGAGCGCGTCTTAAGTTATGTGCGATTTTTCCCAATAGATGTTGTTAGTGAGGCTTCTTGATTTTTCTCGCTCCGCGTCACTGGTAGCACTGGCTCCTCACTTTTCCGCAATATTGTCATGTTCACCCGACGGATTTCTCACCGACGCCACACGGCAAACACATGATTCCCAAAGCCCAGCTTGCATAAAAGCAACAAGCGCCGTGACTGACTCATTTTAGATTAGGTTCCTGCATGGTTTTTGAAGGTATGTGATCGCACATAACGTTGTGTAATGCACTATGTTATGGACACTTTTCTAGAGATAGTGGCTGTGCTCACCAACAATGAAACTCACGAAAGAAAAAAGGCTCCCTCGGAGTAATATGTCTACGGACCTTAATCATTGTTGCTTAGATACCTTATACGTGTTGTAATGGCGGGTTTTTATTAATTAGCCCACAGTATTTATTAGCAAGTAATTACCATGAAGGCAGCCCCGTCATAAACCGACTAACAGAGGGCGACTGCGAATGGTAGCGAAAACATTGGCGCACGGACATTACACGGCTTCTACGCAACAGGTGCTTTAATCCCAACACGGGCAGCAAACGTCACTTTACTGGCATTCCGCAACTAGCATTCAAACATGCATACCATCTCATGCATGCCTGTCACCGGTCATAATAAAGGAAGGCCTATAGTGTGGTCGTTTCACACAGTCTGCGCAGGTTATGTGCAACGATCAGATCCCCTTAATTATGAGGGAGCCTTACAGCCATACATCACTCATACCTCGGAATTTATCCCCAGTAAATAGTAGCCACCTGGTGCAAGGCTCGCCGCGGCATTGGCACGCATTGTCCCTCTCTCGTCACAAAATAATGCCGGAATCCCTCATCGGCTTATCCTCAGTCACTGGAATCCTCATCGGCACGCCGGAATCCCTCATCGGCTTATTCCCAGTCGCTGGAATCCTCATCGGCACGCCGAATCCCTCATGGGCTCATACGTGCAAACCTCGCCTTCTGGAAACGCTGCCACGATTCTCACAGCAGTGCCCTCATTGACTAAATCCATTGCCGCTGCTCAGGGTCAGTTGGTCATGATTATCTTAGCAGACCCCACTTCCCTTAGCAGATCCGACTTTCCCCTTCTGGGAGTCGCAACAAGGCAGCTAAACAGCGAGTCTCACGCTTTGCGAATCGCGAATCCATCAACGGTACCACACTTGCTCCTGCTTTTCTCACTAGCGGCCCGCGACGTGAAAAAATGCGTCCCACCTCATCTGTGAGTCGCGGAGAGATCGACCAACACCCGACGCCCTAATTTCTGTACGGAGTGGGATCTTTCAACCCACGGCTAAACAACTGCCTACGTATGGCGTAGGACTTCCTCCATCGCTTCCCGCGAGGAGTCATACCGCAAAGCATCTGTTACGCACTTAGTCCGTGGTGGCAAAAGCCCTTACATTAAACTCGTGGAAAACTCACACTCGGCCAAAGCTGTCCACAGCATATGAGCTATGCAAGATACAATTTGACATATAAACATGGACCCGAGCACGACGCGTCCTCTCTCACGGCACAAAATTCGGGACCTCACTCGCGCGTTGGAAAACGCAGCACGTGGCCCGCGGCGGATAGATACGCCGCACGCCACGCCATCTCGCGGAAAAGTGCTTTGTAAGCCATAAGGAGAGAAATAAGGACGATGATGAAAGTGAAGTGAAGCCAGAACATCCAGGCAAAGCGGTGTTCTGCGGTCGTCATACACCCCGACCTTGGCAACGTCGACGCCATCGCATGGTCCACAGTGGCCTACCGCCGAGTGTGACCTTGAAAGAGTTCAATGGCCAGATGTTGACGCAACCAGACCGTGGCCGTGTGTTTTGTCTCCGTGCGTCTGAGACGCCCACAAGGAGCTGGCAGTCGCCTCTGTCGACCGTGCCGGGAGCGGTGAGGGTTAATGCTCGGTTCAACGATGAACGAACAGGACGTGCAGCTGGTGAACGAAGGAGATATCGACCATCTTGTAGCTCGTTTGGGGGCATATGGCCCAATCACAGCGAAGGTAAGAAGTCCTGAGCCAAATCACTTCACCGACGTGATAGGCTTAAAATGGGTCGTGAGAGAGCTCGAACGGCTTCAAGAGACTGCACGTCCACGTATGTCAAACATTTTCCTTTGACAGAGCATTCCGCGACACGTTATTACAGTCCAAGATGCGGCTACATGCTATCTACAGAGCAGCGGTGCGACCAGTCAGCGAGGCCTGACGAGTAACTTAATGGAAGTGGAAAAAGTGGAAAAAATCGTGAGCAGATTGGAGGGCATGGTGTGACTGCTACGCACAACGCATGCCCCGCAGAGGGGTCCCTTGCGCGAGTTGACGGTCGGAAGTTAGCCCCCCAGGCGCGTGCAGTCCTGATCTACCGTTGTTCATCTTCATCCCATAGCCTTGAAATGATCATTATTGGTCGAAAGCGCAATAGCTTGAATAACCAATAATTAATATCCAGTTTCATGAAGAGAAGTTGCTACTGACTTCCGGCTAGACCAAATAATTTCGGCGTAACCCCCTACTTCTAACGCCGGTTTCATACACTTGGCACGATTCCTTCGAAGATAATCGTTAAGTGCAGAGGTGAAGTAATTTCATTTGTGATACAAACGGCCGTTTCCATGGCAACTGTGCTGTTGCTTTGGATCCGCAAGGTTAATTTTTTTTAAAGATTTGATCCGAACCCTTTGAATGGATGGATTTCCGGGATCAGAGCTCACGCTAAGCAGTGCTTGTTGTGTGAGCCCTGACCCCTACCATTCGATCGCGCAATTCCAGGCAACGGCAGAATTTGGTGGCGAAAGCTTAACGTGCCGCAATGCTCGGCACGGTCCGTCCTGCCCTTTGACATCAACTGACCTATAGCGCGACCGCTGCCACCGGCCGCAGGCCATACCTGTCAAGGGCAAATAGCGAGCGCCCTAAAGCGACTCGAACCCACCCCGCCACGGGCGGGTGCATCGGAAGGCAGGCGCTCTAACCAACTGAGCAACGGGGACGGACTCAGACTCAAAATGCTTATGATAAATTCAGGAATAGCCTTAAAGTGACATAAAAAGCGTACTCATTTATGGTTTAACTCGGTGATGAATTTATGGCTTGTGTGGAGATTGATTCACAGAATAAATCCGATCACTTTTTCATTCACTGAAATGCAGAACATTTATAATTATTGATAATGTTCCACTACTCGAAAAGATAAAAAAGCTGTTTGCGTTTTGCGCATCCATGCACGGAGCTTTTCTGCGCTAAATCTGAAGGAAATATGCACATCAACCACAAAATATCCCTGGAATAGCTGGCTTTACCCTTACTCTAGGTTGTGTATTTTGTCAACATTTAAGGTGCGTTCATGTCATAGTAAGATAAGATGATCTAGTGATATCCGCGATATTTTATGTTCGTGATGCCAAAAATCTACTATGCAAACTGCAGGTGCATTGAGTTTCTCGAATATGCATACTCGTCCACCCATGCTATGTTAACATCGCTTTATATCTCAGCAATTTCTCAGGCTGATCCTCGGTCTAACTGGCCTGTTCCTCCGCTCCTGCTTGTCCATGCACCGGCTCCTCTGTGATCCCATTGATGTTTTTTTGACGGACAAGAGCATCTTTTTAATCTACTTTAGTTTCTGAGTAAGCTTCAACTCCGCGGCCAAACCAGCTGCGTCGTCGAGACCCGATGGACAACTGGTGAACAACGGATAAGCTCCTTACTTTAGATACCCGTAAATATCATGATTTTGCGGGAGTTTACGTCAATTGTTGCTATTTACTCCTTGCAGCCGGGTAGGAGGTAAATTCTTGGGAAGCTACCTCTCACGCCACAATCGCACTCCATTTTCTGTTTATAAAACTGGTTGTAAGCCGTGTTAGAATTATGCATAGCCTGCACAACATTGACTAAGAGTAAAATTACAGCCATTATGTCTGCGAATGGTACTCACGAACGCCAGATATGAAAGACTCAACAAGTATCTGTTTATTGGCCTTGAACGCCATAGAGCCAGTGAAATGACAGTACTTAAATCACGTTTTTCTGACGTCATGGATGCCTGGATACCCTTAAAATAGTCTTCCCGAAAAGTCGCATTGTCCGCGGCCGCCATCAGTGGCTCCGCTGTCCACGAGCGCGCCTGCACTCCCTCAAGTGAGTCATTTCTCCTGAGGGGCATCCCCCCACAGCTTCAGGGAAAGCGGAGTCTTCCCTTGCTCTAGGTGGTACGTGACTTAATTATTGTTGAACGGACATCGTAACCAGAGGTCATGGGTTGCAGAAACACACGTAGCTAGTGGATCAGCAGCTCGTTGGCTGCAGTGGTGGATCCGGGCGTTCTCGTGCTCTGGAACGCCCGGCGAGCCGCATTCCCTTTGTTAAATGATCTCCTTGGCTGGGCTGGTCCACATAGAAGTGCAATTGGTCCTAAAATTGTTTGGCTTTGTATACAACTTCAAAAATTTGTATTCGTTTTTTCAGCCGCCACGCATTTCTTCCCTTCCACCGCACGTTCTTGCGACGGGTGGTTCTCTGACCTGCAGCGTAGGTGAACCATGCATTCGAGAATCATCCCCATGCTTGCATCTAGCTCGGGCCAGGCATGATATGAGCCTCCTGGGCATGCCTCTGGTTCATTGCCTATAGACCGTTCATTCGTGTTTATTGTGATGTTCCAGATGGTGCAGCACTGTTTGGGGCATGTCTCGGTGGTGGCGGTCGTAACTTTGTCACCAGTCATTATATGATGCCGCCGGAAGCTGACGCCGACGTCCGGTTGGTCCGGGTAGACAGTGTGCGGCTACAGGACACTGATCTACCGATCCCAGTAGGACAGACCCGTTCTGACTGATTTTTGGCCGACTCGCTGCAGTGCTCTGCCTTCAGTAGTCGATATAATCTGTAGGAGGCTTGTGTTCTGTTCTGCAACACTAGCTGATACCGTAGGTCAGACGCAGGAGTACCAGTGAGACGAAAAACAACTGTCTGTCCCAGGCTGGCTCTGCCGGACCGCTCTGTTTGTGGCGGCTATGGCCGGTGCAGCCGTCGTCGCCAGACGGGCAGACCAGCTCCTGCAGCTCCACCAGTCGCGTAGCGACGTGTCCAGGAAGCAAATGTAGAGGCACTTCCACTCGCGCTGGAGTGTTGAAATGAGCTCTCTTTGTGCATAAATTTCTCGGGTAGCCCTTATTACATCGTTGCAAAAGGGGAAGATGTCCATGGAGTGTGCTTTGACGAAGCACTGGTTGATATGCCGGGAAATTTGATAACTTGCCATCGACGAAAAGTGCCGAGCTTCCTCGAGAAAATATTTTTTTACGTCGCGGTACCGATGCAGTGCACAAGAGCGCTACCTTTGGTCGTCGCACTGGTGCTCCGGTTGTTTGATTCAGAACAAATGTGATGTGACTACGGCGCACACTTCATACTCTTCGTTTCATAGCAGCGATGCGTTTTTCGGTGTGACTTTTGCGAGGTGCTGCACGTTTCTTCACTCAGTTCCTTTGTCTCTAAAAAACATCGACGGGCGGCCACAAGACTGCACCCCTGGGTCAGCCGTGTTTCAATATCCGTGAATGTCGTCATTCAGTCAGTCAGAGATCTATCCTATAGTGCCTGGTGACCATAACTGAACAGTGTTGAGCCAAAATGAAGACTCAAAAACTTAAGGTGTTTAAAGACACGTTTCAAATATGAGAAATCAAGCTCTGAAATCCTAAACTAAGCTACGGTCCTGCCGACCCTTCTGTGTCATCTTTCGAGACCTGTATACGGATACAGGTTTATCTCGCACGAGAACCGACGAAATGTTCCTTGTTACTTGTATCGAGGTATATTTTGTGTGAAGTCGAGTAATGTTCAGCATTTTAATCATCCTTTGCAACGATTATTTGGTTACATACGTTTAGTCAAACCGCTTTTACCTGAGTTTTACTTCGTGAGAAGGGCTGGTTAGTACCATAAACGCGTTATTTCCTTTCAAGGACCTGTCAAATGCCTTCGGTACTAACAATAGCGGTCTGGCTTTTATTTTCCGTTAGGTGTTTCCGATTCAATGTTAAACGGACAAACATCTTGAAAGGAAAAATCCTTAAACGCTCTTTGCAAAACGGAAAGAAGATACACCGGGTAAGCAATGCAATCGTTAACGTTAAGAAGCAATGAGCTATAAGCTATAAGCCGGATGGAATCCGGCCAGTTACACTTAGTAAAAAACCCCTTCCCAGGTATCACTGTACCATGATTTTTTCGCTGTACGACTGTCGACACTGTGAAAGATCACATAGATTTACGCTCGTTGTTGCTACACTCACATTATTCACCCAGGAGGAAAGGCTTTTCCCTCAAATTTCAACACAGCAAGGCAACCTGCGATATTCAATGAGACGTAGGTATTGGTCAGTCGAGGAGGTGCTAGTCCACCTCGCCCTAGCTCTCGTCTCGGTTTCACCGCATATATGTCGAACACTTTTAGCCAATGAATTTTGCAAGACTTCTTCTTCGCCGTCAGCCTCGAGAGCTTCTGGATGGTGGCATGCAAACCATTGTCATCTAATGATGGACCCCACTTTCCTCACAGACGAGGTGTCTGCTGCTTTTGATTCAGAGCCGTGTCAACACGTGCGAGCATTGGATCTACGCAAGCCCCAGCACATCGAAACCGCTGGTGTCTATTATAATCATGGTAAGTGGATAAAAGGACATGCTGAAATGAGCCCAAGGCAACAGAAGGCCCATTCAGATGTGACAGCTGGATAAGACCTAAAGCAGGAATTCCTGTAAGACCCAAGCAACATATGGGAAACGTTCGCAAGGTCTTCGTTGGTGCTTGCTGCTTTCAAGAACGATTTTGTAGACGAAATTTCGTGAGTTCAGAGCTATTATACTAAGTAATCAGTCTTTCATCATGCCACGAGATACAGCTCTAACGACGTTGTATAGCAAGCATTGGACGCATTGCCCTATTCGACGCTCCATGTTCGGCTTAAGATGATGAATTGAAAGTGTTGCTGAGCTTGGCTTAAAATGCTGTGTACTGACAAGACATCATTGCTTGGTCTATTACATCGTTTTCTTCTGAATTCACAATGCCGAGCAACCAGGACCTCGGTGTCTTTCTTGCTTTCATGATGGAGTTGATTAAAAACGGAACGAAATTGTTCTAGACGCTCGCTGATAACATGCGCATTGGATATCCCCCTATAACAAAGCTATGTTTTATCGGCAGTAATTATCTCCATAGCTTAAAAATCTCCAGGTGTCTTAAGATGTAAATTGTCTGGGATCCTTAAAACTATCTAGACCAAAAAGCACTACAAAGCTTCTAAATCTCCTTAGCACTACACAAAAAGACAAATAACACTGTCACCTCTCAGATACAGGCTCAAGCGTTCAATGACAGGTGGAGGATGAGTTGGCTCATGATTATGACCAACGAAGAAATCTTGACGGCTGACGACTTGCTTGCAAATGGCTATTTACGAATTTAGGTCACGGCACCAATGTGCAACAGATGTTTCACCGCTGGTGGGATAGTTAGGCTGTTGTAGACTTTGATCGTGCCAGTCATTGTCGTGGGTCAGCGAGAGAAAAATCTAGACAGACAAGATCTTCCACTTTCCGGTAACTTAACGAAAATTTCGGTCCAGCTACATTTCAACCTCAGCGCCTTCCTCGAAACTCGCAGTAAAACGAGCAAGTCACGCGCGTTTACCCCATCGTTAGACAAGTGATGGTCTTTGCATCTGCGCTATTTGCACAAAAATAAGCCACGCTCAGCGTAATTGTTGTGCTTGAAGCAATCCCTAGGGCTCTGACTTCAAAAATATCACTCCGGGAAGCTAAATCGGTCCTTTATTGTTGCAGCCGAGCAGAAGAAGAGTCATGGTGAAAATCGTTCCACTGGCAAAATTGCACAATTTTTTTTAACCAGCCACTCCGATGTTTTGGATATGCCTTGGCAATCGCAAAACGTATTCTCTTGAAAACACGAGCGCCGACCTTTCTTTTATTTGCCGCGAAGCTTTTGACAAAATCTCGCGCAAACATGTAGGTGAGTTCTCGACAAATAACTATACTCCCCTTCAATCCGTCTCTGGACATAGCCCTAAAACTTCGGAACTGCCGTTATTCCGAGAGCGATCTCAGGGTTTCACAAAACATCGAAGCTCCAAATTGCTGGAGGTCTAAAAAATCACTGCATTTTGGGCATTGGTTTTCTCACTTGCTTTGGTGAAAAATTTGACTTCAGCAAGGAACGTTTAACATCCATAGCAGCGTCATTTTCCACGCCCTCAACACCGGACTTGTCAGTCAGTGTCATCTCTAGTTCGGACCCGCCAGAAAACAACAATTTCCACTCATATATGTCGAATTGCCAGCTTTTATCAACCATATGCAGCTTATGGAGAAAAACTATTTAATCAAACCTCTGAAAAACGCTCCGTATCTTAGTGAACAAACAGGTCATTTTCTGATGAATACTGCGGAGTGTCCCAATAGAAATGAACGCCTTCCACCTGTCCTGGTTAATACCACAACCAGAGACCGTACTTTACCAGGAATGTGTTATTTCTTTTCAAGGGCATGTCAAATGCCTTCGCCTCCAACGACAACAGTTTCGCTTTTAATTCCCATTGGGTGTTTCCGCGCTAGGCGGACAAACATCTAGTCTCGATTGAGGCCGAACCGGTCAGATGTGCGATCGACGTCACCGTGAAAGTTCTGCGTGCAGGTCCCTCCTCAGCGGAGGACGGAGTAGCGCATCGACCTTGCTGTTGTCGCCTTTCTCAACAGCGCTTTCCTCATTGCAAACACCGGTGAGATGAAAAGAGCGTCCTTATGACGTCGAGGTGTTGTCATGTAGCCAGTATGGATCCTATGGGCTTCGTCCTCAAGGATATGATGTCCACCATTTACCCCTCGTTGGAGGAGCTGAAACCAGGTGGACTGACTGGTATGCTGTGGTCTTGTCCTGCCCACCGATGACATATCCTCCATGTTCCTAACGTTGGAGGATGTCTGGAAACAGGTGGGCTGTCTGTGTGCTATGGTCTTGTCTTGGTCACCGGTATGATGTCATCTATTTTTTGAACGTCAGGGAGGGAATACAGTAAAACACAACCGTGAACATAAACACAGGTTGGCTTGAAATCTGTGCACGGACAAATCAATCCTTGCTTGGACTACAGCCTCGTTTCTCTAACTTCAGAATGCTAAAGATCCAGGGGCTGTACGTCTGCTTTCCTTATCTAAAGCTTTTGATTAAAAACCAAGCGAAATGGCTCTAGAAGCTCGCTATTAACGTGCACATTAGAAATCCACCTGTAACAAAGTTGGACTTCACGGCAGTAAATATCTCCACCCACCTCTTATCCCCCTCTTCTGGAAGCCTTCACCTCCCCTAAACTGCACTCTCCATTCAATCACCGTTGGATCAGGCCTGAGCTGAGCCAGCCTTATGTGCTCGCTCTCCTCCAACTTGACCTGACACCGAGTTTCGCCCTGCCGGCCTACGACAGTTGGCCGCGCCTGACTTGCACGTGGTCGACGCCTTCGCGCCGGACGACGCAGCCAGCATGCGTCGCCTGACTGCCGCCATGCTGGCGCCTGAGCTGCACGAGCGCCTGCGGCGGGTGCCGTTCCGTGCCGACTGCTGGCCCTGCTACCTGGAGCCGGTGCTGGATCACGTCTGTCACCAGAGAGTGTTCAGCTCCAGACACCTCAGCGCCGTCGCTCGGTTGTTCGTCAAGGAGGTGCCAACGTTGGCCAAAGATGTGCCGACCTGCTGGTGCGTGTGCTCTGCTGCCTTGGAAAAAGGAAAGGCAGTTTTGGCCGATGGCGTTGTGTTAGCGTGATGACTCTTGAACCTGCGTTAGCTTGGTGCCGAATCAAAAGATATGCAACTTCAGGTGCCAATACCGTGAACAACAAAGGACCGTGAAATCATTCGAAGACTTTTGTGATCCTCAAACATATTTACACAGCCTGTGACGTCATCAGCCACTTTTTACGTAAACAATTCCTGAACAAGGTTCCTGCGTAATGTTGGTTGTCACTTAAACGTTTCAAATCGGGCGATTCTATCAAGAGATATCCGGGGAAAGGCCTATCCCCAGGAGGTTTCAGTGGACAAAATACCCCAGACGACACCGGGTTAACATGACAGTTTGCATAGAAAGTTCGCCGTTATCTTCGTCCATGTGCACTGCACCAACCAAATGACTGTAGGGTGGTGCAGGGAGATTTGACGCAGCACTGGCAGGTAGCGCTTCCGCTGACCGTGTATGCCCGCCTGACCCTCGTTCGCAGCCCGCCGGGCGTCTCCGTGAGGCCTCTGGACAGCATCCACCTAGGCATCGTCAAGCACTTCTGGCCGTATGCTGCGGTTGTTCCCGATGCCGATGGTCTGATGTGCGACGGCATGACGGTGGGCCTCAGCGTCGGCGTGTTCGTCGCCGCCGACAGTGACGTGGCGTCATCACCCGACGGTGGGCTCGTCTGCTGGGTGCTGCTCAACAGGAACGCGATGCTGGGCTTCCTGCACACGCTGGAGTCGCACCGGCGGCGAGGCTTGGCGCGGGTGGCGATGGCCGAGCTCACCCGGCTCTGCCTGCAGCGCCGCCTGCCCTGCCTGGTCGCAACCGCCGAGCCGTCCGTAATGAACATGATGGAGCCGCTAGGCTACAGTTCGGTCTGCGACGTGTTCTGGGCACAAGCTGACCCAGCAGAAGTCGGTGCGACGCAGGAAACTGTGCCTGACGAGGGCGCCCACCAACTGGGCGGTCCGGGTTAAACATCATCGTAACGAGTATAACCTGCTGAAGAATCTGGCGACCTGGTTTACTAATTCCAATAATCAACTCATGTTAAGGCGTCCAGCAAATTCGTCCATCCAACAATCCGTTTCATCTTAATCAGTATGGCAAGAGTCACGAAGGGCAGTACGCTGACAGCGCCTAATATGAGCGTACGAACCAAGGCTCTTCTTATGAAAGTGAGGAGGTTCATTGGAGTGCTCATTGCCCATCCCCACACACGTGCTGTACTGGCGGGTGCACAAGATTGGAGCCGTGCTGTTGGGCTGTGTGTGTGTGTGTCAGTCTGTGTCAGCTTACCTAATGCGGCCCTGGTGGAAGACACGTGGAATGAAGTGATGAACTTTAACAGGCAGTTGAAAACAATTAAGTGAACGGTTTATTTCGGAGCCTTGGTACCCAATTTACTGATGCTCATGCAGTTGTAACTTGCGACAGTTTCCATTTTACTGGTTCGGCACAGTGCACTGCGGGTCTCAGGATGACGTTTGACATCTTTTGAACAGAGTCAGTCTGCTCTGGAGCAAACTTGTGCTTAGCACACAGCTTTTAGGGTGTACCGAATCCATGTGATGATAGGACGATCCCATGTAGCAGTATAGTTGACGAACTGGGGTGGCCCGACTGAAGCGGCATTCTGTTGAATGGGAACCATAAGTGAAAACGAAATTGTCATTGTCATTTGAAACAAGGAGTGAAACAAGGAGCATCCACTACTTGACCTGCATCATTGACCATCATTGTCACGCATCATTGACCTGCCCTGCACCCGTGTCACTGTTATATGCGGTACATATGCCGTGTTACAGCTATTCAATAAATTACCGATTATCGGACACAAGGCACATAACGTGAGCGTCTTGTGCAGCAATTATGATGCACATCTCTGAAGGGATGGCACAAGCTGTATCGGGATGAAGAGGGTGTCCAGACCGCTGCAGTAGTCACAGGGGCGGCGCGGCTCGGAAGTGCGACGGCGCAGCGCAGTTCGTCTCTGGCCCGAGATGCACTGGTGCTGCCCGTCCTGCGGGTCCTGCAGCAGCGGCTCCCCATCCAGCTGGGAGGTGGACTGCAGCAGATGTTTGATATGCTCGATGTGCCGCAGGTCGCTGGACAGTTGTGCGCGTGCCGCGGTGCACGTTCCCTTTCTCGTATCGGTCCGCGCTTTCACTCCAATCCCAACGAGCTGCTACAACTGTCACCGGTTCGGTCCTGGGAGCACAACATGCAGACGGAGTGTTCGCTTTTAAAAGTGCGGCGCGGCCGCACATGACGGCATTGCCTGCACGACACCGGCGGAGCGGCTGAATTGTGGCGACTCGGGACATTATGCTAACTCATCGCAATGTTCTGTGTGGAAACGTGAAAAAGAGATCTGAGCAGTCAAGGCAACGACAAGTGTGCTATATCCCCAGGCACGGCGCACCGTTTAATCAGAGATGTTTCCACAGCCAAACAAAACAGGTGTGCAGACAGCAAAAGTCAAGGTTGCATCATGTGGAACACAGACCGACAATATTTCCCAGTTTCCTCGCTGAAGATACTCATCCCCCTCCCCTTCTCGCACCTCCGTCTCAACTGAACCGACCACGCAGAACCAGACGACTAATACTGCCGAGTCGCCGCCGGTCGGGCGTTAGGACGCCCAGGCGCCCGTACACCCCCGTCTCCAGGCTGGGCGGCGTTCCAGCCCTCCGGCTATGCGCGGTCCGCGTGCGGCTCAGGCCGTTTGGCGTCCTAGCCCTCCAGCTACGAACGGTCGGCAGCCGATGCTTTCCAGCCACCACAAAAACGGCTCCCTTCCCCCTGCACAACGCCTGCCACACAACACGCCCGAGCGGGCACTGCTGGTCCCGTCCCCCTGCGAGGGCGGCCATGGGCCGTCCACGGTCAGTTTTGTTTCGGCTGATTCCCACCAACCGGTGGAAATGGGTCCGTTCACCAATAAACGTATTTTTTATCGCTGTGTGATTGTCGAGGTCTAATTCAAAAATGGTCTGGAATGAAAGCACTTTTGCCGTCTTAGCCCAAATCATCATCGCTGTACAGAAAACTTGGTTTCTTCCTTCTGACCCATATAAATTTAAAACGTCAAATTACTCGCTGTATCGCTATGATGCCACCGGCGGGGAGCATCGCTAGGTTGGTTTGGCGCTGTGCTGTACATCACTCGAATCAACACGCATGTCACTCACACTTACCACACCTCTCCAGACTGTTGCATGTTCTGTATGGCTGCATGGCTGACGATCGATGTATGTTCTTTATATATCCTCTTAATATATGCTTGCATACTTTATACATCATGCATCCCACCCAATCTTGACAAAACGGAACATTTGCCGTAAAAAAACAGATTGGCACTCAATTTCGCAACCTTTCTCCGAACAATTCTCAGTTCCACCTTACACCACTTTTAATCATGCTACTGATGCAGTTTCACAACTATGGCGCGCTGGAATCTGCGGAAAGCCGACCGGGCCAAGTTTTAGGAACTTTGTTTTGCAGACCACAAGCGCTATGGCTGACCAGAATAGGGAGTCGGACATATCACACATGTTCTTCATTGTGCAACAACCGTAACAATGCCACTAATTTAAACCTCTACCACGACGCCTCCCCGTGCCATAATGGACAGATGAAATTACTGAGGTCATGGCGAGACGTAAACGTGCTTTTCACAGTTATCAACGTAATCGCGATACTCCTCATTTGTTGCCCGCAAGTCTGAGCGCGCACGAACCACGGAAATTATTAAAGCCCCCAAACATCGTTCTTTGCTAACCTTTCTTCGACAGTCCAAAACAGCCACTCCGTTTAACCCAAATTTGGAGATAAGCTCGTGCACTTCTTGGCAAGCGGCAGTCTTTTTCCTTTCCAGCTCTCCGACAATGATTATCAGCAATTGCTTTAGTTACTTTATCGTCCCATGTCATGGAGGCTCTCGCTTAAAGTCTCGCCCGTTGTAGCTCTCCAGAATTACAACGCAGGCTTCGTGGGTCAAGCGCATTCCCGTTTTTCTTTAAATCCCCATTGCTTTCTTTTTACGACAGAGAAGACTGTGACATGTCATTTTCTTTCTTAGAGCTCTGCGATGCAATTAAGTCCATCGATAACACTTTAGTAGCCCAGGATGACTTACATTACGCTTTTCTTCGTTACTACCCGAACGCATGCTTCGATTAATATTAATGACTTTCAATGTCATTTTTCATGACTTATGTCACGACTGTCGCTGCCGCTGCTACCGCTGCCGCTGCTGCCGCTGCCGCTGATGATGCACATGCCTCTTTGATGCACATGATCTAGCCTTACTATACAGAACAATATAAGACTTGCCACCAAATACCCATTGGCGCCGAAACAGCCATCGACTTGCAGCTGTGCTGCCCCTCAACAGAGACTTTCTTTGATTGGACTGTTCGTCGGCAAAGGAAAAGGCATTTTTCCACCCCTGATAAGAAGAAATGACTTGGTGGCAGCCTATAAGCTGACCAGACTGTGCATAAAAGAAAGTTCACTGTCCAAGGTGTATAGCCGTCAAACCATTCACATTATTTTTATCTCGTCCGTGCGGAGGAATTTCGGTGCAATTGTGAACCAGTGGTTGGTGAGAGGCGCCCGCATTGGAGGAGAAGTCACATAGTCATGAATTGGGCTTTAAAGTTATTTTCGTTGCGGCGGTCACTTTTTCGCCTTTGACGCGTCAGAATGCACCACCTTTCATCTGAAACGAATTATCTCCAGGTACGTCTCGCCTTACGTAAAAAATAGCGAAAAATATTAATATTCATTTTCCAAGTACAAAATCTGCACCGGAGGTAATGGGAAGTGCAATAATACGTTGGTCATCAGCACCGTAATATCGTCATCTTTATTAGTGGTGATATGTCCTCTATGTGAAAGCCTAAGTGAACCAATTCCAAATTTGCAGATACCAACACCAAGGGGTAATTCCCATTATGGGGTGCCCTGGATGCTCGAAAGGCTTCACCACCCTCCTCATCCCGAAACAATTTCCGCTGTCCCTTCAGAGATGTACATTATAAGCGCTGGACAAGACGCTCACGGTGGTGTGCCTTGTGTCCAAATAATTAAAAGTTATTAAATACTTGTTGGTAGCTGTTCGCCGCGATGCACAACGGCGTATGTACCGCAATGCTCCTCCGCCGTCACCGGCACCACCGGAAGCTGTGCGGCCACGACACGAGAAAAGGAACGGGCTCAGTGGCGTGCGTACAACTGTCCAGCGACACGCGCCACATCGAGCATCTGCTGCAGTCCACCTCCCAGCTGGACGGGTGAGCCGCTGCTGCAGGACCCCCCCGGACGAGCAGCACCAGCGCATCTCGGGCCAGAGGCGAACTGCGCTTGCGCCGTCGCACTTCCAACGCACTGCATCTGCGAACTGCTGCAGCGCCTGGACACCAGGGCCTAGAGGACAAGGCCCCTGTGGCGGTTTACACGGGTGCAGGGTTGGCCACTAATGCGTTGCACTGTTGTGTTCACCTGCGCGTGTGTGGAGGAGGGCAGGCACTGACCGGCGTCTCATAAATGGTCTGCAAGGTCAGCCATCCACGGCCCGTGTCTCAGCTCCAGAGACGCCAGCCCCACGTCCCTCTTAGCCACTCTGGGAGTCTAGGCACAAGCTGCTTTGGCGCAAGCGCAAGCGGCTGCTGCTGGCCGCGCCGAGCCCAAGAAGCAGCTGGGCACTCATAGCTCGGGACAGAGACTCGGTGCGTCGACACAATCTAGCCACGACTCCCAGAAATGTCAAAAGAACAAGGACGAGTTTTTGGCCTTCGGGATGGAACAAAACATTCTTCTATGTACGCAGGTCTACGTTGAAGAAGATAGTAAAAGACAGAAAGTATGTGAAGTAATGGTTTCTCTGGTGTCATCCTTGTGTATCATTTGAAAATGATAAGTTCGTTTTTATTTATGATCAGAGAAACAGACTGCTGGTTCTGTCGGGCCCCTTCGATTTGTGAAATGCATTGCCACATGGAATGTTCTATCATCGCATGGATTCGGTAATTACTAAGGGCTCTGTGTGCTAAGCGGTCAGGTTTGCTCCAGACCAGACTGACTCTGTTCGGAAGATGTCAAAAGTCATCCTGAGGTTCGCAGGGCAACTGTACCCAACCACTTAAATGGAAACTGTCGCAAGCCACAGTTGCATGAGTATCGGGTCATTGGGGCACAGACTCCGAGCCTTTGCTCGCGCGTTCATGCCAGGCGTTATCAGCGCACTGTGTTTGTGACTCTTGCTGAACTAATTAAGTTGAAGCAGATTCGTTGATGGATGACTCTTAGTCGAACGCCTTACATGAGTTGATTATTGACACTTAGTAAACCAGGTCGCCAGATCTCAGCAGGTTGTACGCGCTACGATTGATGTTTTACCCCCCGGACCGCTCGGCTGGTGGGCGCCCTCGTCTGACCCAGTTTCCTGCGTCGCACCGACTTCTGCTGGGTGGGCTTGCGCCCAGAACACGTCGCACACCGAACTGTAGCCTAGCGGCTCCATCATGTGCATCACGGACGGCACGGCAGTTGTGACCAGGCAGGGCAGGCGGCGCTGCAGGCAGAGCCGGGTGAGCTCGGCCATCGCCACCCGCGCCAAGCCTCGCCCCCGGTGCGACTCCAGCGTGTGCAGGAAGCCCAGCACCGCGTTTCTGTTGAGAAGCACCCAGCAGACGAGCTCGCCGTCAGGTGATGACGCCACGTCATTGTCGGCGGCGACGAACACGCCGACGCTGAGGCCAACCGTCATGCCGTCACGCATCTCACCGTCGGCATCGGCGGTAACCGCGGTGTACGGCCAGAAGCGCTTGACGGTGTCCAGGTGGATACTGTTCAAAGGCCTCACAGAGACGCCCGGCGGGCTGTGAACGAGGGTCAGGCGGACATACACAGTCAGTGAAAGCACTACCTGCCTGTGCTGCGT